>NC_137507.1:22915000-23017500 GCF_041902795.1 Electrophorus electricus
GTCTGAACACACATCAGACACTTATCCTTCGTTCACCATGCTGTTTATTATTTGGACTGGACAGCCAGACTATTGCTTGCATGGCCATGCACATTCTACAGACCCTGTTGCTGTGGAGCGTGTGAAAGGTTTTCAGAAACTCCAAATGGAAGGATTTCCGAAAAGGCGTTTCACCAAAGAATTCTCACTGGGACTTCCACATGAAGATGAGCTGAGACACTTGTCTCGGGTCATGGTTCAAACATCCGTGCCAGGTTGGATACAGCCTCAGACCCACACGGCACATGTTCTCAGGCAAAGTTCAAAGCAGGGCAGGATTACCGTGTTGGGGCTCTCGGTCATTTTGGTCCCTGACACCACAACTTACCTAGTGAGATTTCAATGTCAGTTGAACTAGAAATAGGCTTTAGCCAGAGTCCAGAATTCCAGATTCTACAAATATGTTTGAATTTGTTGAATCCTAATGAGGCTGTTGTGCTTAAAGTCTGCACTGACATCCTAGAATTCATTCCAGACATGAAAAAGGCGGATCACTGGCACATGGGAGCCAATCTCCCCCGGTTCTGTTCCCGAAACATTCTCCACATGGCTCCGCCTCCCTGCCCTCACCTGTAGCTGCTTTTAAAAATCAGACAGACTCATTAAAAAATCGCACCCATTCCCTCCGGTGTCTAGACAGGAGCGCCTCTCTCGCTGTCTCGCTCGTTCACTCTTTCCCTCTTTCTCCCTGGAGCTGGCACAGACCTGCCTTCCGTCAGAGAAAAGGTAGCCAATCCCCCTTCCATCCTGAGCGGCCCCGCCCCACCACATCGCCACAGCCTTTGTTCCGTACCCCACGGATTACAAGTTGCTGGATCCCTCCTGCCACACGGGCTGCTTCTTCGGGGAAGGCCCGCCATTGTGGTAAAGCAGTGTAGCGCGAGAAGCACCTTGCTGCAGCAAGGAATGCGTAATTAGCTCTCGCGTGCATCAGTGAGAGGGTGCGGCGTAGGGTAATCTGCTACCGAAAGGGAAGCACTTAGGAGCCTGCAGCTGAGCAGGGTGGAATTAAGTCTTGCTTAACGAGAAATCATGAATGAAATGCTTCCAAAAGGGAAAACATGTCCATTAGGGGCTTCCAAGAAGCTCTGCTCAAGAGGCTGCACAGTGTGTGTGCACACACACACACACACACACACACACACACACACACACATGTGCGCGCGAACACACAGAGATAACTCCATACACAAGCATTTGTTGCTTACACATGTATATGCATTAAACACTCATATGTGCAATGATATTTTCACGTACACACAAATGCTGGAAGATTATTTATCCATTACAATTTGTTAATGTTTGTGTGTAGTTCAGTTCAGTTCACGTCAAAAACATTCTGAGTATGGCATACACACATCCGTTCCACAAACACACACACACACACACACACACACACACACACACACACACAACAGCTGGCAGCATTATAGCCTAATCGATTGCCATGCCATTACAGAATCAAAATAAATAAAGTGCACGGCGTCGGTTTGGGGTAATTAAGCCACGGCAAAGTGAATTGCATGATTATCTGTATTTATTGTATTTATGTAATCCATTTCATGCATTTAATTGTGCACTGGAGGATATGGTTGGAAGGAACAAATCATTATTTGCCTCATTAGAGTTCCTCTCCAGATGAACATGTCCCACTTGTGGGCAGGGCCTGCCCGTCTCCTGCTGGATGTCAGGCTCTTGCCGTAGTCGGCCTCCGTCTCCAGCGCAGAGACGTAAGCACCTCCCCCTCTTCGGTGAACCGGCTTTCCAGGAAGAGCACGGAGCCGAGCTCGGATCGGTCGGCTGCCGTTTTTCCGAGCTCTGGGAAAGTCAGCCCAGGCGGCTGGGAGGTCTAGCTGGAAAAAACGTTCACTGTGTGCCACCTTCCACTCTAAATAATCAGGCCTGGAGGTCTTCCATGGTGAGAGTGGTGTCCAGATAAATTTGACCCCCAAAGCGCCCCCTCCCCCCTTGTGTCACTTATCCTTGAGCTCTGAACTCTTAACCTCGGAAGGTGTAAGAAAGCCAGTGGTGTTTGCTCTCTCCAACGGTTTCCAGACGGAGAAGGCTGGACTGACGCCCGTCTGTGGCTCCGAAACGAGTATGGCTGCCGTTGGTTTGTTTTGCTGTTTATCCTTGTCTGCCTGAATAGAAAACGTGCAGACTGCAAGGATAGTTATATCAGCCCTGTGAAGAATGAAGTGATGCTTGTGGATGTTTTACGCCAGAATTCTAATTAGCTTTCATTTATTACATTGCACGTACGCACCTACTGACTTGCCATATTAACTTCATTTGGGCTTTTTTCTTCATTTGAGACTGCTGACCACTGTTATGTGAAATGTACAGTCAGCAAACACAGAGAGGTGATTATTTAAGAGCTTGTTGTATTTTGAAGGCAGGTCTGTCTTTCTTTGTTATTGTCAGAGCAGATTGCCTGATCGCGTGCATCTCTCTGAACAGAACACTAAGAGAGTCCTCTAGTGGTAGAAGGAGACATAGCAGGCTGCTTTTCACATCAGCAACGTGCAGGCTTCATCTCCTTTCTACAGTCCGAGGTCGGGGGCTCCCCAAAAACTCCCACCCATGCAGGGAGGTGGTCGACGTGGATTTGCTACCCGTCCACGGGGAGGGGTTCGAGAGGTGGCTCAGGGCTGAGAGGGTGTGAACGCCAAGCAGCTATGTACAGGTTCAGACAAAAGGGGCAGGCCAGCATGCGACGTACAGAAGAAACGGACCGGTGGCCTTTGTGGAGCCCAGAACGTATAGTGAGGAACATACCAGTTCTCCTCATGCAACACAGCTGAACGAAAGTCATGTTAATCTTAAATATTTGTGCATATGATCGAACTGCACCCAATATGATGTCTGTGAATGAACTATTAAAAAGGGCGAGTGGAATATCTAACATTGGACTAGTTTGCCTTCTTGTTTTCCCTTGCTGCAGTGGAGTAGATTCGCATTTATTGCAGTAATGCAGTCATTCTAATTTATCAGTGTTTTATCTGTGATTACCAGCCTGATCGCAGAAAAAAAGTCATGATGGGAGGTAAGGGATAATTATTTAGTCAAAGTTATAGTAGAAATCGATTAAATGATGGTTTTATTCTCTCTTGTCCTGCCAAGATCAGTGTTTAAACTCTGATTTAACTGCAATGAAGAGAGTGATTAAAATGAAGGACATATATCCATATATCAGCCTGCAAGGCTAAGACCAAACCTTTAAGAGTCCAGGATGCCATGCAGGCAATATGCTCCAGCCTGGGAGAATTACCACCCCCACCCCCCACCCCCCCCACACTGATTTGTTCATTTTCTCAAGCTTTCTTTTTATTGAAATAGGACATGCGTGAAACAACATCAAACGCTTGTTTGCCATTGTGACTCAGAAGATGGTGTCTGACAGTTCTGCAGTTGCACAGTTCTGCAGTCTGATTTAGTCAAGAGTTCTGTGAAGAGAATTTAGAACAAGCTGCTAACTACATGGTCATGGGTTGGATTCTCAGGGACTAGATATGCTGTCTTCCTGATACATATGCAAGTTGCTCTGGATAAAAATGTCTCCCAAATGCTGTAAATGTATAAGACGTATCTACTAGAGACCACTAAGCGAAGGTACAGGGTATATACAGGTTATTCCAGTAACATGGCTGGTGCAGATATATTACTGGATGCTTTTGAAATCTAGAATACAATTTGCAAGACCACACATTAACCATGCCTCACATGGAACCTGACTGGATGAGGCTACTCACTAAATGTCGTCGAATCAAAAGCATCCATCCACTTTCAGATTGGCTCCTCCTTTCCCACCGTCTGACCCTCCTCTTTCTCACCGTCTCACCCTGTTCACAGTGCTGAGCATCCGTGGAGCCCAGGAGGAGGAGCCCCCGGACCCCCAGCTCATGCGACTGGACAACATGCTGCTGGCTGAGGGCGTGTCTGGACCAGAGAAAGGGGGCGGGTCCGCGGCGGCAGCGGCTGCTGCAGCGGCCGCCGGCGGGGCGGGTTCGGACAACTCGGCGGAACACTCGGACTACAGGGCCAAGCTGTCGCAGATCCGCCAGATCTACCACACTGAGCTGGAGAAGTACGAGCAGGTGGGGGCGCTCAGGCCCATGGTAAACATAGGCGTCCGTCACTAACACATCCACGAAGCCACACAGTGACTAGCCGAACAGGGGGTGGGGCACTAATCTGGTGTTTATGCTATGTCAGTATCTTCATCATAGAGTGGTAATAAGAATATCAGTTTCCCAGGTTCACTTCTTCATTTAGCTTGTCCTGGAGAGTATGTAGTGATTAAATGGGTCTTCATATTTTTGTGAAATACTCTGTATATGTTATTTTACATAAATAGTGCGGGTGGACTGTAAACTGCTTTTTTTCAAAGTGGTCTAGATAGATTCTTGAATAGGATTCAGGTTATTTTTTCAGTCAATCGTAAACGTCAAAAATATCAAATAAAAATATAAAATAAAAAATAATAATACATAATAATGCATAATTGCGTGTGTGTGTGTGTGTGTGTGTGTGCGTGCGTGCGTGCGTGTGCATGTGTAATTAGGCGTGTAACGAGTTCACCACTCACGTGATGAACCTGCTGCGAGAGCAGTCACGCACGCGGCCCATCTCGCCCAAGGAGATCGAGCGCATGGTCAGCATCATCCACCGCAAGTTCAGCTCCATCCAGATGCAGCTGAAGCAGAGCACGTGCGAGGCCGTGATGATCCTGCGCTCCCGCTTCCTCGACGCCAGGTTGGCAACTCCGGCTAGGGTAGTGTAACGGCACAAACGGCTAGTGTAAGCAGGTGTCATCTGAGTGTTCTGCAATTTGACCAAAAAACTGAGATAGCCCCTTAGATAAGAAGTGAAATTTATTTAAAAAAAAACAAAAAACGTATGGCCTCTATTAGCCCATGTAAGTTAAACGTCAGGACTGTTGAGTATTGAGTAATGCTGAAATATGCTGGAAACCAGAGGTAATAAGAGGCACTCTACATCCTGTTTGGCGTTTTATAAAACTGCATTAACCAAAGCAGGTCAGCTGTTTTACATTCTACTGTGTTCTCCTCGACAGGCGAAAGCGGCGGAACTTCAACAAGCAGGCCACCGAGATCCTGAACGAGTACTTCTACTCGCACCTAAGCAACCCGTACCCCAGCGAGGAGGCCAAGGAGGAGCTAGCCAAGAAATGCTCCATCACTGTGTCGCAGGTCCATGTCCTTCTCAGCAACAAGACTTCCTCCAACCCCGTGGCTGTGAGAAAACCACCTAGCTTAACGTTAGCTAGCAGTGGTTTAACTATACTCCTGCTCTCTCTGTTTGCCAACACCCACACAGTGAGGACACCATTCGGAATATCTGAGATTTTTGTTCCACCTGTGGATTTCTTATCCAACACCAGCTAGCCAATGTAGCTGTACAAACCATGCTTTGTTATGGGGATCCACCCCAGCCCATTCCATTGGCATGAATGGCCCAGTTAAAAAAGGTTTTAAAAACGCCCTCTGGTTTCTGTGTTTATGACACTTGTTTATGACAGCCTCTAAATGACCACATGTTCGCTGTGTTGATTCGGTAGCAAACCCTGAGTAACTAGTTTACCACCTTTATGTTGACTTGTTTTGTCTCAAGCCCTGAACTAAACTGGAAGTTCCAAACGACAGCATTCACTGCTGGGGGTGCCCTTGTTTCTTCAGGTCATAAGGTCATTCGAGAATTAGAAGTTGTTTATTTGTGGATCTGTGTTTCCAAACAAGAGGGATTTGGTGGGCTGTTGCTGAACAGAAAAACACATTTCTGAGCTTAGTTTCTCTTTGAAGATGAGACGGTCATAATTTATTGTTTCTTTTTCCATGATCGGTATCCAAACGTGCATACCTCTGCCCTATTTAGGTATCCAACTGGTTCGGAAACAAGAGGATCAGGTACAAGAAAAACATTGGCAAGTTCCAGGAAGAGGCCAACATGTACGCTGCCAGGACGGCCGTCAACGCGGCCAGCGCGTCAGCCCAGGGCAGCCAAGCAAACTCGCCCTCCACACCCAATTCAGCCGGTGAGTGTCGAGACCGGGCAAACGCGTCGAGTCTGCGTGCGTGTCTGAGCTCTTAGATGAGGAGTCAGACAACATAATTACCTGATAACGGCCTTGCAAATATTAACAAGGGCAGTGAGCTAAATGGAGCTTCCCAGCCCCTCAGCCGGTGACATGTACAGCTAATATACAGAGAGAATTTGATTATTTTTATTGATATGGGTTTGTGTAACGCCTCGTGCCAATCCACGAAGACGCAGGAACAGTGTAAGACGTTAGCAAGAGAGATGAGCCCAGCAAAAAGTGTTTGGCTTAAAAAGTTCCCATCACAAGCGAGCCTTAATACTACGCAAGTCAGTAAGCAGGCTGGTGGACCAGCTCTTCTGAAGGAAATGTCTCGCTTCCTAACCACAACTTCAATTCAGGGACTCTTGCAGTAGCTCCAGGAGCTCTTGCTTCCTCTTTCAAGCATTAAATCACCCAATTGCAGAAGGCTAAGCTCAGTTCGCACAGTGCGCCGTTGTCTGGCCACACTGTGTTGGCCAGAGCGAACGTGGTTCAGGTAAACGGCCCCGCTCTGTCCGCCCGACCTCCTGGTCATCATTACGGCCCCTTTGTCTTGTGGCCCTGACGTGATTAGGGGCCCACGCGCATTTGATTAGAGCTCTGTGGCTTTTTGTGGTGAAATCGAGTTAAAGCCCTGGTCCCTTAAACATCTGGGGACTCGGGCCTCCATTAAACCACAAATAGCGTTCTTTGATTCCTACTGTGACTCGATTAGCACTTCCTAAATGACCCGGCCACAGCGACCTGCAGCAGGGTCGTCCGTCTTGTGTGAGGATCACAGTATGATCCGAGGTTGCTCCACTTGGCTGGTTCCCTCCTGCTTTAGACTGTAGCCCTTTTGGTTGCTAAGCTAAAGCATATGCAGTTATATAAGCAAAAGACTTACATACTTATGACTGAGTTTTCACTTGCTAAACTCTTTTTACCTGAGCAGTTTTCTGCATCTGCTGTCCTGCCTGACGATAACAATCCTTTGCCGCTAACCACACTAACTACCACACTGCTGCCGCATGACTGCGATCCCTGTCTTTCTCAACTTTTCCACCCTGTTTTTCTCTCTCTCTGTCTTTTCTGTGTCTTTTCTCTCCCTCTCTGTCTCGCTCTCTCTGTGTACCTCTAATCTGTTTACCTCTCAGGTTCCGCTGGCTCTTTTAACATGTCAAACTCCGGAGACTTATTCATGAGTGTGCAGTCTCTGAACGGGGACTCTTACCAGGGGGCTCAGGTGGGCGCCAACATACAGTCCCAGGTAGGGAGCATTGCTAGCTGTTAGTATACACAGCTCCAGCCGAACAACTTCTTTAGCACAGCATCTCAGAGTTTTATCACTGTTGACTGTAGGAAGACCATTGCAATAGATTAGCGTTGTGCGATCTGCACAACATCCAGCATTCTGTAAATATGTTTGATGGAAATGTCTTGTTTGTTGAAAAGGATATAAACTGATATTCCTATGTTTACGATCATTACAATAAATTAGTTATTCAAGGAGTACAGCCTCTACACATAAGAACTCACTAAGGTTAAATTCACGCATCATTTACATTTACATTTATAGCATTTAGCAGACAATCTTATCCAGAGCAACGTACAAAAGTGCTTTGTCATTTACTCAGAATAATTCCTAACCAGTAGACTAGGTTAGAGCCCAATATACCAATGATCTAGAATACAGGGATGCCTAGAGTTACAAAATACATAAGGTCTATCTTAGACAATGATAAGTGTAAGAAACAAGTACTAGAGTTTGTTAGTCAACAATAAGTACTAGTTTAGTTAGTCAATATAAGAGCAGGGTCAGTGGTCATTTAAATATTCCATGAATAGATGGGTCTTCAGTCTGCGTTTGAATTATCCACGCAGAGCATCCATGTAGAGTCAGCTACATAATCTCTGTATTGCTCAGGTTACTGGGTGCAATGTGGGTTTTCCCGCCGAATCCATGCAACACATAATACTCGCCGATCCATGTGTAGGTGTTGCTCGTGCAGTAAGATGATTGCTCCAGTCAGTCCTGCTGAGCTCAGTGCAGACCCTCACAGGTGCTCACAGACGCTCACTAGTGCCCGATGACCTTGTAGGTGGAGGGGGGAATCCGAGGTCATTATTTGCCCAGTGCAGATTATTTGCATCAGCTTCCGAATGAATAGACCACCACAGACAGCTTTAGAAACAGCACAACGCTTGTCATTGGCACAACACCGCTATCGTGCTGTCGTGTTCCTCACCGTGATAGCCTGACCTTGCCCAGCACTGGACTTACCCTGGTCTGCTTTTCCTACATGATACAGCCTTAGGGTGCCTCATGAATGTGTAGTTGAGATCTCTTAGAAAGCTCTTTCCTGGTGTTAAAAGCTTCTTCCTCTGGTATTAAAGTTTGGTAGATTGGTTGTTCTTTCATGCGAGGTCATTTGTTTAAAGTTCAAAACAAGCCAGTGTCTGCTATGTATTAACATTCCGTTCTAAATGTTGAGCAGTGTGGGATTTTGGCTGAAAGCGCTGGAATTCATATCCACGTCGCCTTTTCTCGCCCTCTGATTCCCGACACACACCTGCACATTTGTTTCATAATAACACTAGCCGTGTTTTGTTGCAAGCTCGATTCATAAACAAATTGGGTCCATTGTTCGCTATCTGGAATACAAACAAAGGTGTTGTATGCTGCCATTGATAACCTTTTCCTTTCCAAGCACGCGTCCATGTCTGACCTTTCTTTTTGGCCCAGATGTCTTCCTGATGCAGCTCTATTGTCTGACCTTGTCTTTTGTTTATTTTGCGTTTCGTTTTCCCTCTGTGGGTTTTTCCACACACACTCTACCTTTCTCGGATCTCCAGGTGGATACCCTTCGCCATGTTATCAGTCAGGCAGGCGGATACAGTGACGGCCTCCCCGGCAGCCAGATCTACAGTCCACAGGGCATCAGCGTAAGTCCTCGCCAGGCTCTGCCTACCATCCCTAGTGTCATTCTCGTGCTCGCTCCCTTTGAGGTACACTAAATGAGTTTAGGCCACAAAGTAAGGACTGTAAAACTGAATGTACTATAAAGAGATGCAGATTGGATGTGACAGTGCCCACAGAGCCCAAAGCCACTTAGTGTAACCAGTAAACACATTTTGTTGCTTATATAGGCATTCCCGCAACATTTTTTTTCCTCTCGGGCTAAAATGTTCACATATCGTAAAGTTGATTAAACAAAATGCCTTTAAAAGTCCCCAAGTGGGACGTTTATTACCAGTTATGCGGAGCCCATGGGGACTGGCTTTTCTACTTAAGCATAGCTTGTTGGAGCTGAATGGTTAACATGTTGGTAAGCGGTTCTCATGGCGACGGGTGCCCTCGTGATAATAACCAAGGTGATCACGGGCACAGCTTGTCAGACGTCATCTGTATTAACAAGGCACTTACAGCAACACACAGATCCACACACATACAAACAAAACACACATACAGAGCCCAAGGAAAGGAAAGGAAGCTTTGAGCTTGTGTTAAATAATAATTAATGTACCCGGAACAATTAAAGCCTCCTTAGCAAAAGCCCGTTTGGGGGGGGGGGGTTGCAACTGCAGCAGTGACCGGCGTGTGAAATCTCCAGCGACAGCTCATGTTGTCAGCAAAGGAAATTGATCGGACAGTCTGGAGGGAGGGCTGAGTGGGGACTGGGGACAGCAGTCCAAACGCATCGGTCATGCCACGGGTCCTCCCACCTCAGCACCTCTGACAGCGAGTGGGCATGTCACCACGGCGTTGGTTCTGTGGAAAGCACAGCTCCCCGTTTCCACAAAATATCTGCCTCACTACTACATTTTTGCCAGCACCAGGCAGCTAGCACACGATATGTGTTTGTGTAGAGTTTTGTCTCAGAAACTAGGACAGGAGGAAGAGATCGGGTCAGTCAGCTTGATTGGTCAACGCGGTCAACACGGTCAACATGGTCAACGCGGTGCTTTTGCTGTCTCGGGCTTGCATTTTCCTGCTCGACCCATGCGCAGAGAACGTTTTTAAATTACAGTGCACAATTCGGTCATTGTGGTGGAATTTGTCAAAGCGATTGCCATAGATTTAGGAAAATATAAATTTTGCCCGTCTTTGGAGGAAATCATTTTTTTGCCATGTGTTGATTTAAAATGCAGTTTCCTATGTGTTTAAAAATGAAAATAGATTTAATAAGTTCTAGTAAGTGAGTATGTGTCCTTTTTAGATGTATATAGTACTTCTCTCTGGATTAATTTACACAATTTAGCTATAAACCTTCCGTACATTGAATGCTAAGAATATACCAGATTACTGAATCATGCAGTGCTGCTCTTTCTCCCCAGTAACATTTGTTGTAAGTGAAATGTAAGTGAAATTCAATCCAATCTAATTTCACTTTCCCAGAAACAGTCCTACAGGGAGTTGAGTAAAACTCCCCTGCTGTAACCTCTGCATCTTAATGCTTAATGCTCTGCCGACACAGCCCTGGGAAAATGGCTACGCGTTCACCATTTTTTAAAAATAGGAACCGCTTTTCCCCACATTATTTCCCTGGATAACTTATTCCACTTTTCTCCCCATCGCCGATAATGACGGAGCTTAGACATGGCGTTTGTGTGCTGGGGCTCCCCCCACGCCCACCCCAGTCCGCCACTGTAATTACACGTTTGAAACAGACGTAGGGTGTCACCAGACGGAAGATTTGAAAGTTTTTTTTCCCCCCTTTCCCTCTGTTTTTTTTTTCTTTTTTCCTTTCTTTTTTTGATTACAGACTGCCTCTATCTAAAATAACAGGCTGTGAAAATAAGAGGCTGCCAAATCCCATTTCCAGACACTTTTTCTGATGGCATGGAAATTGCTATTAATGCCCCAAATGCTCTTTAGGCAGCCTGTCTCCCGGATGTGAAATGGCCTTCATTTTAGATACCCATTATACTTTCATTCCTTTAGCCAATGTGATAATTTGTGATAATTGATTCCGCCATCATGTGCCTTTGAAAAAGCCTGTTCTAGGAATGACTCGTCCTATGGTTCATTTGCTGTCATTTATTTTAATTCTCCCACTTTATGGTGCACTTTCTCTAAAAAAAGTGTGTGTGTGTGTGTGTGTGTGTGTGGACAGGGGATCCCAATTTCTTGATTTTATTTATTTATTTATTTTGGAAATGTATGTGAGGTCACGGCACTCCCCTTAGTGATATATCCACTTCGGTCAGTGCATATTGATACACAATGGCAAGTTCTGCCCATTTGAGCATCATTTGAGGATGCTGCCCAAATTTGTTCTGGAATTCGTTCTGGAGTTGCTGCTGTGCTTTTGCCTTTTTGCAGCTAGGACTGATGAAGCCATACTTGGTCTTGATGTGTCTGAGAGAAAAGGGTCATGGCAACTTCACCATAGGAACCTCTCCTCCCGAGTTATCCGTCTAGCTCCACCCTGGCACCAAGCTTCAGCTCATCACACTTGTTACCTACTACGTCCTGCTTAGTTTAGCGTATTTCAACCTGTTTAGCCTGTTACCTATTATGTCCTGCTTAGTTTAGCGTATTTCAACCTGTTTAGCCTGACTTCGTGGTTGTAAGGTCACATATGTTTGAGTGTTTGTTGTTATTAGGTTTTTTTTTTGAGGGTTGAGGGTCCTGCATGAATTCACCTGCTATGGACTTGCCTGTTTGTTTTGACCACAGGCTGTTATTATTATTGCTTTCCCCTAATAAAATAAACCCTGAGACTGTGTAGCCAAACGCCTCCACTCTGTTACGGAGCGTCTGGCCTCACACAGCCTCTGGCCTGAGATGTATTAGCCAGTGAGGCATCTGCATGGTCAAGTGGCAGAGCTAAGCATTTAGTGTTCTCCTTTGAGTGCCTTAAGGCCAATAGTGCCAAACTCATTAGAGAAGCTGAGTTGTATGCTTGGTGGTTGTGAGCAGAGTTAAACATCTTTAATGGGAACCAGCCATGACTAAAATGGAAAAAAATATGGTAAGGTTCGACAAACTTCACCATAAATACGAATAAGAATTATTCCTTAAAAATTTTGGGGGGATATTTATATTGGAGAATTTGGATATTGCATGCCTCTTTACACACTGTTTATATATTTATCCCTTTTTAATTCACAGGCAAATGGTGGTTGGCAGGATGCCCCAACCCCCTCTTCAGTGACTTCCCCTACGGAAGGACCCGGAAGTGTTCATTCTGACACCTCCAACTGATCTCCACTGACTATTGCCACAATCCCCATGACCCTCAAACTCACAAGACCTCACCTCTTCATCTGGTTTGGGATTACAGTACACACATGATCACACCGTCCCTTCTTGCTACTGTGGAACATTTGAAATACTTTACAAAAATTTCTGAGAAAAAAGGTCAATTTAAAAAAAGGAGAGAAAAAAATGTGTTTGTACAGTTTTCACAGTGCATTTTAGGTGGTGCAAAGCCACTAACCTGTGACCGTTTCGTTCTTATGAGGCTTATATTCAGTGATGAAACAAATAACCCTTATATTTCAATTTTAATGCTTTATTCTACCTCTTGGAGAAAAAGAATCAATACGAAATAATAAGAACGATCATTGTTTTCTAAAAGAAACTTTATTAGCAGAAAGCACCTGCTTACAGACTTGTATCCAAGCGATTACAGAGAAAGTTCTCTTTAATGGTACGCAACATTACTTTTTTGTTGTTCTTTTATATAACTGCTTACATGCTGCTTCTCACTTTTTGATTTGCATCACATAACGTTTGTTTTACCATATAAAGAACCGAATAATGGATTTGTCATTTTTACTCTGAATATACCTGACTGGTGTCGACGTGCAAGTCAGACTGAGGGCACAGGCAGTAGCACGTCAAAGTAAATTCTCGCATTTCAGCAAACTGATAGACTATAGTGAAACCTGGTGCGGATTTCTGACCGCTGCAGTCTCCTACTTAAAGGGCCTTTCATTCTCCCGATTGCAAGTAGAGGCCAAATGCGCAAACCCCATGCCGTCACAGATTTCATTTGCAGTCATTTCCTCTCTGTTTGTTTTTGAGATGCTCTGTACATTGAGCTGTAATCTGTAAGACAGTGGAAATATAATGGCGGAAACATTAAGTCATTATGGTGTGTGTAATGTTATTTACCAACCCCCCACCCCCTGGTCACTTCAGATTGTTCTCAAATGCTAAACTGCTTATCACTCCTGTATCTTTGTAAGGGAATGTATTATTAAAAGCCATTCGCTTGGTTGGATACAGGTGCCAGCTCCGATCGAAATTAGAGAGGTCCCAATACTGTTTATTGCACATTTGTATACTCCTTTTGTTTGCTTGTTTGTTTGCATTGCAAAAACATTGCGTCACACTCACTAGCCTGAAAGCCATCTTGAATCAGCCACCGTGGCCAAATTAAAGTGGCTAATCCATAAAGGTGTTTTCATTTCCACTTTTTGTCTCCATGTGCGCAACCAGACTGTGAGTGTAAAGTTCTACATCTGAGCATATTTGCTGTTCATGTGACAGCCAGCTGTTGCTCATAACCAAAACTCTTGTAAAAAAGCTGTATAACAAAATGTAATATCACATTTTTACCTGCACATTCATTACCTGTACTAGCTCTTCCCCAGTGTCCTGTACTGTCCTGTACTGGAAAATGTGGACATCACTGCTTATCTCTGTGTAGCATTCCAACTCAAGGAGTTTTATTTATTTATTTTTTTAACCTCCCCTCCGGACACTGATGCTATTGTCGAGGCTGCTTAATTGAAACAAACGTTGTTGAAAAAAATCCAATACTGAACTAATTTTTGTAGAAAATACATCCCTGCCTGTCAAGGCCCTGGTAACGAAGTTTGTTTTTGTGTACATTGGATCAGAATCCACTTAAATCAGGAAGTCATTAGGTTAATAGGATTTGGATAGTTTGACAGTTAGCCCGAGCTAGGCTTACACAGGTAATACTCGGTTAAACCAGCTAGTGAACCTTCTGACCCCCAGTGACCTTAAGATAGACGGCTCTTTGCTAAGGTTGTCCTATAATGGGAACATTCCACAAGTATTGAGGATTGTGGAGTCTATAATGATGTTATAAACATGGTCTAATCCAGTTTGTCATGCCCAGTTTAACCAGTTAGTCTAATACCAAAATCATCAGTCTATACACTAAGATGTTATCTTTAACATTCAATTTATTTCAGTCTAAACCATAGATGGAATATAGCGAAAGGATCTGTTACAGTAGTACATGTTAAAGAAAGGTTGTAATGTTTTCCCTTCTATTTGTTTTTTTTTCTATGCCTGTGAACATTTTGAAAACCCTTTTTTCCATCTTTTGTTATTAATTTGATGGCATATTATGGCAGTGTACCATAAAAAACATTTTAAAGCACCCAGGTATGGATATTTTAATAGTTCAAAAAGATTCATACTAAAGCAACGATAATATATCTTGATATTTGAACTGAGTGACATACATGTACAAAGAAACATGCCTCTGTTTACTGACGGTTGCCATTTTGAAAGTGTATATATTTTTGTGAGATAGATTTGACTGCATCTGTTATAATTGCGTTATTAGACTACACAATTATGTACCATATGAAGTGTTAAAGTCCAAAAAACTTTGTTTTTTAAAAATCACAAACCCCGCAGAACATTGTCTCAAAATGGACATGATTATCTTCAATAAATGTTGTCCTGCTCACTGTAAAGTGTTTAAAACTACTTGCGTGTATTTTTTCCCCATTTTTGAATGATAGATTTTGAATATTTACTCAAGGCTACACCAAGGCGTACAGTCTTCCCAGATCATGCTTTTAAAACATATTGAGCTATGAACCAGACTTTTCTCTTCGCAGTAACAGAAAAATGTGGTTTATTATTGCACCTATTAAGAACAAGCTTGCCCTGCAGATGTGTTGTTTTATGTATTGTTTATGTAATATTCTAATATCATATTTTAGAAAGCCTTGTAACAAGCTTATTTAAATTCAGTTTAGTTATTCTGAAGAGACAGAGAGAGAGAGAGAGAGAGAGAGAAAGAGAGAGAGAGAGAGAGAGAGAGAGAGAGAGCAAAATACCCCCCAGCCCTAGTAAAGTGTCACTTTTTCTTTCTTGCATGCATTTTCTTCATAATGAAATATGGCAATGTTTAGATGTTAATGTTTTTCTTGGTGATTTATTCTTACAAATCTTGCACAGAAATAAGGCAAATGTTTAGGCTGCTGTATAAAACTAAATGAGTAAAGGAGTAACAGTAGACAAGCACATGTGAAAACACGAAGCCTTTCAGCGAAATTCACCATTTTGAAAGTGAAATAGACCATTATGTGAATCATGAGAAGGGGGTTTTCTTTTTTGTTTGTGTGTTTGTTTGTTTGTTTGTTTGTTTGTTTGTTTGTTTGGGAGGGGTGTTGCAAGCAATATGAATACCTGCTCTCATCTCTATTTTGTTTCTTAATAATCAACACTACAAACAGGGTACATTCAAGAGCATCCATCCACATCATTTAAACACAAACATTAAAATGGCATTACTTCACATATTAGAGGCTTCAAATACAATATGTTAACTATTTATACAATCATCTGATTGAATTTAGAACAAACTATGCTCAAATTATTCAAACACTGTGCAGCAAAAGATCATTTTCAGCCAATCCGTAGTCATTATTTTAATTATATGAACCAATCAGGAGTAACATAGTGTCTACAACATCTTCTAGAAGATATCTGAAGCTGGAAAACATGGAGCAGATAGTCTAGCAGCAGCAGTGCTTAGCGAAACAGCTAAAAGCAAAAACCTAAGCTATGCAACAGAGTGTATGCGTATTTGATTTGTCAGAAAAGGTCTGTCATCTGAAACGCATATGTATATATACCGCCTTTCTCGAACTCAAGGATGCTTTTAGAGACAGATATTTTTACAGACGTATATTGTGTATTACCTTAAATGGTAGAACATAAAGACAAAATAAAAAAATTTAAGATGGAATGGAACATTTTAATAAAATGACAATTAACCACGAGCATTGTTTAGAATTCATAAACACAGCTGTCTGACATTTCAAATTATTCTTATACATATAAGAATGTATTAAAGCCAAAGATAATTTGTTTTCTTTATTTGTTGGTCAGCAATGGCAGGTTTTCAGTGTATTTGATAGCCTGGACAGAAACATGCAAGGGGCAGTGGAAGAAGAATCTTAAAACTTGAAATTTGAAATTGTGCTGTTTGTTTCTGAATTCAGTGAATATTCAGCTTATTCAAGGAAGAATATGTCCATAAAGACTGGGACCCATGCCTTATTTCTAGGCAATACAGGGTTTTTTGTTTGTTTTTTGCTTGATTGAACCATGAGTTTTTTTCTTATAGTTTAATCTCATGTGCACTAGAATGTTTTGTTTCCACATTAAAACCTTTCAAACCCTGACTAATGAGGATACTTTTGTTTTCTGAACTTCTTGTCTTTTTCACTCCTCTTGAGTTTTCTTGCTCTAGAGTTTTCATGGTAGATACCCTGCAACTGTCTCATTTCATAATAAGGGATAAATAAAATTCCTAAATATTTTTCACATCTCCCTGGCAAGTCGGCCAGGGCGGAACCTCATTAAATGGGAAAGGCCTCAGCCAACCCTCAGTACTATTCATGCTGCTTAACAAAGGCCATAACTAAAGAACACAGCCTCTTTAGAGTCAGTCAGAGTCACAGAGTAGGCCCAAAACGACAATGTTTAATTATCAAATCAAACCAGACACACAAGTATAAACAAGGAATTCTCATACCCTCTAGTCTACATTCAGATGGTTTGGTCAACTAGAGTATGTGACAGTCTAGGGAAGAAAAGAGACAACTATTCAATGTACCTTGCAGGAATGAAACATACCCTTCTATAACAACATCAACAAAAAATAGACATGTAGGAAGAAGTCTTCTACCAGCTGACTAGATTGCTCTATGATAGCTAGCATAAAGTAGAAATTAAAATAACAAAATAGAATCACACACAAGCAAACTAAAATGTACAAAAGTCAGTGCAGGTTTGAAAGTGCCTGGGTGTGTATACGTAGACAGCCCAGGGTGTAGCACAAAGAGTCTCTACCTGCAAAACTGAGAAAGCAGTACTTCATTCAGCACTGTGAATTCCCCTGTGTTTGCTGACAGAGGGGAGGAGTGACACCCCTCCACAAGCGTGGCTCTCAAAAAAGAAAGAAAGAAAATCGCAGCAAAGGGGATTTGTTGTTTCTGAGGACTATACTGTTCTTCACGGAAATATTGATGATATCATTCTTATAACCAACATTTTTTACTATTTTGTTTGTGAAAAATAATCTAGAAAGTCATGTGAACTGTCTCATTGTATTTATGTGTAATGGTTGCTGTTTTGATACAGAGCTATATAATCTTGTGTTTTCATTGTATTTATGATACTTGCCCCTTTTGGTGTCAAATTAAAATAAGAATCACGGAGATATTTTGAAATTTTTTATCTGTGCAAATAGTGACGTCTATTACCGGTCTCCAGTCATCCTGCATGCAATAGTTTTTGTGCTACATTAACTTTACAAAAACACCAATTTTAGCCACAAATGCAACAGTACAACTGGTTACATTGTTCACAGTGCAGCAATAAGAAATGTCCTAAATGTCAATCACTAAAATATTTTTTCAAATGTATTTATTAGTTATTTGAAACGTTTTTAGTGGATTCAAGTGATTTGACTGCATCACAGGACTCAGCGGGTAGTGTTTCACCCAGCCTGCATGGCAAGGCACTGTTCTACTCCTGCAATGATCGTAAGTCTTGCACCGCGACGTGAAAGTGGGCTAAGGCCGATGGCCGCTGACAGGCTTCCACCTGGATCTCTGATGCCGTATCCAGCTCAGCTCGCTGTAACATTGGCCTCAGGGACCCAATGGTGCGGGTGTGTTCTTACAAATCGGGAGGGCGAGGAGCCAGAGGAGAGACAGGTTTAGCGCGTGTCTGTCCACTGCCCCCCTTATTTTGCCTTCTTACCTTCGGAAATATCAATCCCCTCTAATAAAGGTCCCTTCAGATGCACTGTGTCAACATGTGTAAGAGACGGTGATAACGCAGATGAACTGTGATGTTCACACATCACACTCTGTGTACAGTCATATACATACATATACGTGTGATTGTGTGCAAGTGTTAACCAAAACTTCTTGGGATATTTAGCTTTTAATTAGGTTTTATTGTTTGTAGTAGTTTAACATCAAAGACTAAACCAGTTTTATTCTGAGGAAAGCAATCTCCTGTGTAAATATTTGGATCACTTACATGGCTTTAAACAATCTGTATGTTCATTTAGTAAAACTGATTTGGTAACTATTACTTCTGCACACACTTAATCCAAACAGTTCCGTATTCCTCAGAGATGCCCAACATACTTTCAATGTGTGCCTTTAACAAAAAATAAATTTGTAAAAATTGTCAAATCATTATTTACAGAAAAACAAACTCTTCATAGCAAGGGATAAACTTCAAACAACAATCCACGCTTATGGACAGTCAGAATTTGCTGACATTTAGCAAGTTTGCCATCATAAACATCAAGATCATATTTTACTATGTGATATAGCACCTGATATTAAAATTAAACTTACATACAACTGGTAGCAAACCCAAGGAATTAGCGCTCACAAATTGCTCTCAGTGTTCATAGATTTTAACAGAAGAATATAAAAATGTGCACGAAAACAAATAAATCTTGCCACCTGTTTTTTTTCCTTGAAAACCAAAATCTGGTTGTCATGTTTAAGTATCCTTCCTTTCCTATCGGAAGCCATTTATTTTTCCTTCATTTATATGCGGCGTAAGGAAACCTCGGGCTGTCACTGAAAGCCATGCGTGGTGGTTTGGACCAGGCGATGAAATAGAGCAACATCCATGCGAGTGTCCGCGAAGGGCTTCGTTTAATTCTCTTTATCGCTGCCGCCTCCCCACTCACCTCTGCGTCATTTGGCATTCCATCTCCCCGCTGATCTTCCCGGGTTTGAAAGGACAGGACAAATCCCGGCGATAGGCTGCCTGGTGCAGAGGCGCGGGCAGCGCGTATCAGCCCGTCACAGGAGGTGCGAGAAATCCCCATACACGAGCGGGCCCCCTTTCCGAAAGAGAGAGAGAGAGAGAGAGAGAGAGAGAGAGAGAGAGAGAGAGAGAGAGAGAGAGAGAAGAAAAAACGTGCAGAGTTATCAGAGCCGCACACACACACACACACACACACACACACACACACACACACACACACACACACACACTGGGCCTTAGTGCCAGTCAAATACTGAGCATTCCTAAGCAGCTTTATTTAAACACATGGATTTTTCATCAAAAAGAAATCGAAAAAAGGGGGAAGATAGAGGTAGGACAGCAGGGAGGAATGGAATAATGGTTTTGCTACCAAGATCTGCTCCTACGTTCATTTTTTACAAATGACAGTGCAGGTTGTTTTTTATGCTGGATATTTTATAGGAGTATCTGCTGATACAGCCAAGCTCCAGTGTAAGAAAATGTGCAGGTTATATTCTTGAATTTCCAAAATTCATATGGCGGCACTGTGTTTGCAATTGGCAAGATTGCAAGTCTCCCATTCTTCTTAGTAGAATCTTTCAAGCTCATTTTCAGGTCTCTGCAAAGATAGTCTACTGGGATCACATTCATACACACAGCCTTTCACAAAGCTTTCCTGAAGCTGCTCCTGTGTCTTCTTCGTGGTATGCTTCAGGTCTTGTTGAAATGTAAACCATGACCCCTTCACTCAGGATAAAGCTATATTTTTCCAACTGCCTCTTTCCCTCCATATTGATTGTCTTCTTACATTCCCTGTTGCATAAAAACATCCCTGCAACATGTTGCCACCTTCAACCACAGCAATGGTATTAATGAGGTGTTTTTCAGGGATGGTATTAATGAGGTGTTTCTCAGGGATGGTATTAATGAGGTCTTTCTCAGGGATGGTATTAATGAGGTGTTTCTCAGGGATGGTATTAGCAAGGTCTTTCTCAGTGCCTGGTTTCCTCTATACATGCCACTATTTGTGATCAAAGAGTTCTTAGTTTCATCAGACCAGAAGACCTTGGTTCTCATGGCCTGAGAGTTATTCAGGTGCCTTCTGGTAAACTCCAAGCAGACTCTAATGTTCCTTTTAGTGAGGTATTATTCTAGTCTGGCCCCTCTACCATAAAGACCTGATTGGTGGAGTGCCTGACACTGATAGTTGTCCTTCTGTGGATGTTCACCCATCTCCACAAAAGAACTGTTCATAGTAACAATTGAGTTCTTTGTTACCTGCTTAACCTAGACCCTTTATCCCTGATTACTGAGTTTAGCTGGGTGGCTACATCTGGATAAACTGTTCATGTTTCAAAATTTCCATTTGAGATTAATGATTTAATACTCTAGTGTGTCTGGCTGAATTACTTTCACTTTCCTGCATATTGATAATCAGCTAAATCAAAGGTTTTTTTGGTATCTGTGCATTGATGCAATCCTGTCTTGCAGGTCTACATACAATTCTTTTGGCCTTGGTTTTCACTCTGACGTACACCATCAACCATCAACACCATCAACTGTGACACGTCTACTTTCCCGATTATGTCCAGTTATTTTAATTAGTCACAAGTGGACAACTCTAATGAAGCTGTAAGAGTCTTCAAGGACCATTGACAAAAGAAGGATCTAGCAGAGCTAAATTGCCAGTGTCATCACAAAGGATATGCAAACGGAATATTTCAGACTTTCTTTTTTAAGATTTACGAAACATTCCAAAAGACTATTTCATAATAAAATACTTATAGTCCTTAATGCCCCGAACAGTTCTGCGGTGAGTGGCACCAGGGAGATCCAGGTAAGGATGACTGGCACCCTGCTCATCTCATTACTGCAGCATGGAGACCCTGCTGGTCCAGCCGGGTAAGCAACACACCCTGTCAACCCTGATCATCATCGCATCCTCACACTCCAGTCAGCGGGGTCATGCTTTAACTAATACGCACACACATGCATTAACACCTGCATACATACTTGCACACACATGCACACACACGCATACATGCACACACACACACACACCTAGCCACTGTATCCTCTCACAAACTAATTTGCTAGTGTAACTGTATTGGGTTTGCTCATCTTGCATTCACACTGGCATGTTCATGGCTGAGACCTGGGATTGTGGACCTGATGCTTTTCACCTGATCTATTAACGAACACGGCTTTTCAAAGTTGGGGGGTTACTATAACAGAAATTAATGCAGAAATTAATATTGGTTGTTTTTTGGGCCTTTTTTTACTTAGCAACCAAAATACAAAAACAAGGCCATCTAATCATTTTATATTTAACTAAAAAAAGAGATACTCAGTTTAAATGTCTGCTCTAAAGCTGTACCTGCATGAAAAACTAAGCCGCTTATGTACAGCCAAAACTAATTCCCCTTTGTTGACCTGGAATGGTCTCTTGTATTGATGACCTGAGAAATATATCCATTAATTGGCCAGGCCTCATAAATACATAGATTTGCAGAATGAGAATGCTGACCTATGACACTGAGGATCTGCTGTTTTGGCATATCTGCCATGTTTCACGATTGACAGTCTGGGACATCAGTGCGCATGTCCGCGACTGGGTGTTTCATATGTAAGTCACTCAGTAATAGTGCGTATCACTGTCTGTGGTCACTGTTCTGAGGCAGGATGCCTCTGGAAGACAGGCAGTAGAGTGGCCAGTGTGGAATTTATTGAAGCCCCCTTTCTCCAGTTCTCCAGTGCCAATGGTCAGGGCTCCACCTTGCCAGCGACTTTAACATTCTTGAGCCGGACAGAGGCATGTCTGGCTGAATTACTTTCACTGTTGCTTCATGTTCATAATTGGCTAAATATAAGCATGGAAGTAACTGGTGGAGGAGGTGGGGGGTTGGGGGTTGATTCTGGGGCAAAAGGCAAGAACTGGCCAGCTGGGCTGGGCTTCAGCGCAATGCCAAAATTACCCGGGACCCTCCCCCCACACATACGCTCCCACCCTTCCCTTGGCTGTAGATATTGGGTGAAGTGCTGACTCACCCCCCTGTAGGGAAATCTAAAAAAAATTCAACTCCTGGAGCCTCTTTTCTTGTTTTGTAGAGACCCTTGGGGTCAGGTCATTTTGCATGTTTACATACATGGGGTGATGGTGGTGATGCAGTAGCCCTCTGGTATTAAGATGGGCTTCCTTGATACCTTTTGGAGTTTGTGTTATGTGTGAAACCCTGTACATGAGAACAAAAGGGGCTGTTCATTCGAATAGCCTTTCATTGAAAAAAAAGCAATCGTCTTTAGGGCAGGAGTAGTTAGGTATGTGCAGTTTGTCTAACGATGCATGTATTACATCGTGGAGTTTCAGTCTTTTTATTCAATATTCAATTTCACTCCCTCACAAACTATAATGTAATAAGTAATGGGGTAACTTTGCATTGATTACAACTATCAAGAAAATGGCATTGTGACATCTACCTACCGCTCAGCCTTATGGATATCATTAGGTACAATCATTTCGTAGTATCATTGAGTAAAGACTGAAGCTCCAAAACTTTTCTTATAGCTTATAAGTTAGGCTTTTTGACACACCCCCAGTTTATTTTTTTTTTAACTATGTTAATTAAATTTCTGTTGAACTTGCATTTTTCTTTTTTCTTTTTTTTGAGATTTTCTGTTTTACAGCTCTTGAGGGACTTGTGGGAAAGACATGTTTTTCTTCAGGGATGAGATTGTTAGCTAAGTGGTAGCCCTAAGCCTATAGTGTAAGGCAAGAAAAGATTGAGTTTGGTATACAGTAGGGACATTAATGGAGTGCCAGGTCATGTGCTGAGATTTTTGTTTACATTTTAGTTGCTCTTTTTAGTTTTATATCCTGAGCATAGTGTAGGAAATAGTGCTTAATTGCAGTGTAGGAAAAGTATCTGATGTCAAACAATCTGAAAAGTTATTTTCAAATATATGAGGTCAAATCATAACAATTACATACCAAAGCTTTTCAAATCTGAGTGCTTGGTTCAGGAGCGAATCTCTGAATCTCTGACGAGTAGGGCTGTGTCTAACTAAAAGGTGGTAGCTCACCTGGTCAAGATGGGTTCAGATCTCAGAAAGCACTTGTACTGATACATATAGTGGCTTTGAAAATTATATATATATATAAAAACAAGCATCTGTCATAATAATAGTCATCAGACTGACATTTGTAGCTCTGTACTTAATTTTGGAAGACTAACCATCAAAATTAATTTTGTGATATTGGTCTTATGTAAGAAAATATTCTGTGACAAAAATTACTAACCAAAAAATGATGTTTGCATAAGTATGCCTGTGCTGTAGAAGCACCAAATTTATACAGGTTAAATACTGTAAGGGTGGGTGCCAGGCCAAGGCCCCTTCCAGCCACCAGAGGGAGGCCTTGAGTCAGGCACACCACTAATCATGCTTAACACCCAACAGCTGGGCTAGACCTTATATAAGCCCAGTGAACCAGTCATTCAGTGCTGGGTCTTTGCCAAACTTCTGTGCCAAGTGCCTAGCCTGTAACTCCAGGCAGTGAGGTCGGTGAGCTCTTGTGCCACACCTCACTTCTGTGCTGCGAGGGTGTCTGTGTTTTTACACGTCCCCTTCTCTCTCAAGTCTGTCTCTCTCCCGAGGCTTCCCTAAGCCATTCAAGTTCCTCCCTGTTTTCTGGTTTTGTTTGGGAAGTTTTAGTTTGGTTTTCCCCAGTACATCGGGTTGCCATTTCTTCATTTGACGTCCTTTGTTCTCCCTTTCTCCACGCTTGGCGTGATGTTTTAGTTTTTTACCTGATCCAAGATCTAACTGTTCTACACACAGGCCCACCATTGGTAGAGTGTGGTTGCTCACCCAGTAGGCTGTTGGCATCATCACCTAGCTGATCTGAGTTTGAGCCCCCCCTTACAAATACATTGCCCTAATGCCCCCCCTTACAAATACATTGCCCTAATGTAAACAAAATCAGCCTCTACCTGGTGAACGTTTAAAAAGTTCGCCTGTTCTGGATAACAGACTGCCTTAATTTAACTACTATTAGTGGGACTGTGACTGTGAGGGCAAGCTGTGAAAATAAGGCCCAAGAGCAAGAAGGAAACTTTTGAAGGAATCCACAGAGAGGCCAACAATCACACTCAGTGTCTGACAGTGCAGTGAAGGTGAAATCAGCAGTATGAAGAGCTTTGCATACAGGTGGCCTGTATTAGAGAGTCTAGAAAGAATGCATGAGTAGACCAGCTAAAATGTGATGTAAGGTTTGGAGGTTAGATGAGACAAAAAAGGAGGTAAAAATTCAAAATGTTATGTTTTGGTGCCACCCTAACTCTGCTCATTCCTCAACAATGACAGACCTTACATAACAAATTGAACATATCAATCTTTATCACTTCAAGAGATAAGTAAAGTAATACTTTGGATGAACCACCTCCAGATGAATTTGTCATTCTGTTCAACTGCATTCAACTCCCTTGCAGCTAACGTTGTTAGTTAGCCAACTCGCTAGCTAGCTAAGCAACAGATAGTGACTGATATTTATGAGAGCTCATTACAAATAAATATTGAACAGCGAAAACATTTGACTATTTGAGAGGAGCAGTTCTCTGTGTGCTGAATTCAAATTTATTCTTATAATGAATTCTTGTTTATATTTTTATAATTTCTCTGTCAAAAAAGCTAGCTAATTTTGTTGTGGGAAAATGCTCTACATATTAGGGTAAAATGCTAACACCATCACGCACCCCAGACACAGGAATTTGATGCCTTCTCTGGAAAAAATCCACTGCTATACTAAGAAGAATTCCTGGGGTACTTTGGTTACATGATTAGATGATAAGTCTCTCTGAAAAAAAATGTAATATAATGGTATGTCATCATAATTTGCCAAGTACAATAAATCAGTTCTTTGCTGGAGCAGAGCAGCGATGTAACCCTCTCCCAATGCTTATCATTTATCTAGGCATTTACACGCCATAACTCCAACTCCCAGCTGCCATGCGGTTCACTTTTTGCTAACAACTTGTTAAGTAATAAAGGATCATTAATAAAACAACCTACCCCATCACTCAAAAGTCAAGTAATGACAAATTGGGTAATACTAGAAAACTGTAATTAAGCCCTGCTGGACACTGTATCTCAGAGGCATACTTCCATGTCTTCAATGGAAGACGGATCCAAGATGTTTTTAAAAACTGTTTCAGAGCTGTGCTCTTCCTCATCGCTAGAATCTTCAGTAATGTATCTTTAAAGCTGCTATTGTAGAGGAATGTTAAATTCTTATGCAAGCTTTTTCTCAACATCTATAACTTTTGAGTTTGGGAAAAAAACTTTAAGAGCAAATGCTGGTTCACAATAAACGGACTGGCTAGAATAATCTCTCTAAGTGCTGTTTGTAATCCAGATGAATCTGGTAACTTTCAAGGGGGCTGAATGCCTTTTTTCAAGGCACTATATTTAAGACACTCTGGATAGCATCTGACAAATGTCAAAAATGTAAATGTGTTTTTATCTGAAGAAGTACAGGCAGCAGATCAAATGGGTTCAGTGAAAGTTCTTTCTTTGAGGTCTTTGAGCCCAGTTTTCTCCCTTATCCCAGTGAACCACTTTAAAAGGCTCTTTTTATACTTTTACATGCAATGTCTCTTTTCAGCACATTTTTCTTTAGGCCATCCGGAAAAATCTAGAAAAATTAACTTAACACATCACAGGTATTGTGCTTTATTTCATGTATGATTTATCACATGCATACATCTTTTTTTGTTGTTGTTATTGTTGTTGTTTATCTTTCTTATTGTTCATCTTTAAGAAGTGAAAGATGCTGCACTCCATGTGGTCCTTTCCTGCTCCTGCTGTTTCTCTTTCCATTATTTGTACCTGTGTCTTGTTTGTGAAATCAGCCCTCTCTGATTACATATAGTGCATCACTGTCATTCACAGTCTCGCTGGTGTTTTGCAGCTGCACACAACTCTGCCTTGCATTTCCTTACCTTTCCAAGGGACCTCATGTCCCAGCACTTTGGAGTCTTCAAGTTATTGGGGGGGGTTCAAGACTGAATTCATTGAGCATGCTTTGTGCTCTGATCCCTGCTAGTTGATGTGTCCTGTAAAGGCCCAGTGTAAACATACTGTATGCATACTTCAAAATGCACCTGGTTCCCACTACTGCAAGCAAACACAAGGACCATGGACAGTGAGGACAAAAATGTGTCGCTGCAGTTTGAAACATTAAACAGGCAAACAATGAATAAGCTTGCACATCCATCTTCAAGCCTGGTGATGTCACATCTGCACCCGGAGTTCCCCATCCTCGCCTCCAGAGGTCGCTTTCTCCCCGGTTCCGACATGCTCATTAACTCACCTGTGCTTCAGTCAGCATGGATCTAGACCAGCCGACCGCACAGGCAGTCTTTGCTAGGTCTGGCAACATTAGGCTGCAGTTCGGAGCATTTTTTCGAAGTGTGGTGTTCTTTGGATTTTCACCATGCATTGTCTTTCTTTTGACTGTGTTTCTGCTTTGTTTGCTTGGCCTGTTGACCCTCCTACCTCTTGGTCTCCAGATATTTCCCTGCTATAGACTTGGATCCTGTTGTTGCCACAGTGTATGATTGTTACAAAGGTGCATCTGTATATAAAACATGTATGCCCTTCTAAATTAGTAAAAGTCCTTCATAACACAAACCAGATGTTTGGCATGTGATATAAAAACATATGCTAGCACACAGGACATCATGTAACTGTTGAGAAGGTGTATCAGATAAAGTGACCAGTGGTTGTAAGCTATGTCCATGTAGCCTGTCAGGAATGGAACTATAACCTTATAACCTATTATATAGTGCTTATAGTAAGCACCATATAATAGCTTATAAGGTTATAGTTCCATCAATTTCAATAATCTGCCTAAATTCTGTAAAGTTTAAAAATGAAGAATGGGATATGAATCAAAAAGCACAATGGAAGTATGATCCAAATAAGTTGGAAGGTGGAAAAGGAAAGTAAATTGTCATCAACCTTTTACTTACCAACCCCCTATATTTAACCCATAAGAACCCAGACTCAGTTCACCTTAAAGGAAAATTATGCGGAATAGACCACATGGAACACATTTGATTTCTATTTTTAAATTTAACCTCCTAATGCCAAAGATCTGTCACGTATAAGTTCCAATGGGCATTTATGGTACATTTATGCCTCATTTGAAAATAAATCAGAGATTGTTTTTTGCTTAACAATACAATTTTTCCTTTTTATTTGCAACAATGCTGGTTAAAACTATTTCACTATTTAACTATTCTTTTTCAGATTTGTTTTACAACACAAAAATGTGCAACCTATCAAAATAAAACTACCTCATAATGGAGGTCTTCTCAACAAGCTATCAGTACAGTTGCTGCTGTACAAAACCAAGCAACAGACTTATGTAGTGAACTTAAAACCACATGTACTTAGTGGAAACTATGTGCAAACTGCAAACTACTCAAAATGAAATAATTGGTGATAAACACTGAAGGCAAACAACATTTGAATGATCAGCACCATGTTCGAACCACAGTTATCTTTGGTATTTTTGACAATTTAGCCTAAGCCAAATGGTAAGGTTTGAAACAACTCCTTTCCTCGAAGAAGCAAAGGCGTGCATCACATTTCTCACAGAGGGTGGTGGTTGCATTGACTTTGCAGACTTTACAATGACCACGCTTGTCACATTTCACAGGCCAGTGTGCAGCTTGGTCTGTCCGAACATCATCTGGAACTCTAACACGAACTCTCTTGGGTGGTGGTGGTGAAGGTGTGACTTTAAGTGATGGGTGACCCCTTTGTGAATGCACAAAAATCAGGCTATTGGCGACCTCTGCTTGGAAGCTCCTTTGTTTCAGTGTCTTTTGGACACCAAGTAGTCTGCAGTCACAGCGGTAGATTAACCATGCACCAACAAGGCCCAACATGATGGTTTGCCAGAACAGGTACAGGTACCACCTTCGCAACCTCATGTGATACTTGTACCTTGCAATGCAAGCACTAAGGAGGTCTATTCCCCGCATGAATGTGTTGTATTCCTTCACAATGTGTGGCCTGTTAACCTCCACGAATGCTCTGGGATTTACTCCAGCGTCGCACTTTGTCTTGAGGCTCAATTGCAGAGTAGGATGAGATCATTGTAACAGATTTGCTGTCATACCACCTGACAATGACAATGTTGTCTTCTTTCTCCACCCTGGAATCAACAGATCCTCTGCCTTTCTTGGCAAGACTCTTATCTTCAAGCTGACAACTGGCCAAGCGGTTGCCAGAGTGTTCCTACAAAGTAGTTATGCTGCTGAAGTCTGTGCAGTGGTGCTGAAGAAAAAAAAAAAAGAATTGTCAGCAAATACTTAGTTTTGATTTGATGGGAGTGTTTCACAGTTTGACCACATCACCTCCCATGTCAAGTAAGGTTTTCTTCTCAGTGCCACCTTCATAGACCGTAAAATCACAGAGAATTCCTGAGGAAGTGCAGCGACCCCAAATTTTCAATCCCCAAGGGTGGGACTTGCCCTTCACATACTGCCTTATTGGGCTGTGTCCCACTCTGAACGACACCATTTGTTCATCAGTAGAGTTGTGCTCCTCTGGGATGATATCTAAGCATTGTTTGTGAAACATATCAAGCCATGGGCAAATCTTCAAACACTAATTCTCTTGTCGATTTGACAAATCAGTGTTGTCAGTGAAATGTAGACATGACAGCACGGTCTGAAAATGGTTGCGTGACATGTCAGCCACCATGGAACACCTTGTGTCATTTCCTGGAAATTGACAAAGACCCATGCGCAGGTAAAGGCCAATCAGTATTTGTTTAACTGTGGTGTTGACATTGCTCTGACATTTAGATTTTTGTACACTGTACAGATTTGATTGTTCCATCAGTAATTGAAGCATTTCTGCTATGAACTTTCTAAAGTACTCCAGTGGAGTATGAACTTTGTCTGGAGGTGTGACTATCTGTCCTTTGAATGTGCACTCAGGGGCTTCAAAAGGTTTCTTTCTCCAAGAACTTTTTTGTTTTCCTTGGATGCTTGTACTTTGTTGTCTGTGGCTCATGTCTGGTTGTGGTACATCATCTAACTCATTTGATTCACTACCCTCTGAATCATCAGACCTACTTGACTCATCATTCTCCATGTCTTTGCTGCTAGGAGTGTAATCAGGGTCTTCAGGATCTTGATCTGAGATAACTTGACATCCCTCAAACTCACTGTCATCTCCAGTGATGATATTGAGTGCATCCTGGACACTGTATCGGTTCTTGGTATTCATACTATGAGAAATTAAAATGATATTGAAATAGGGTCAACATAAGATAGTAAAATTGTTTCTTTGTTTTATTTACCAAGTAAAGCATTGCTGTTAAAACTAAGGAGCGATTTCAATGTTATGCAAAAATTGTTTCATAACACATTGTTATTAATTAACTGATTTGACATAAAAGTAATGTTAAACTCTGTTTAAATATGATTTGAATTGAACATCAGAAAAAAAATTGATTCAAAAGAATTGAATACGTTAAATTAATTGATCAGCTCATTAGCATTTTTCTTATTGAAAAAATAAGAATGTTTCTTAGAAACAAAAATTGGCTTTTTTAAAATTAGCTTGTTTTGTCTCATGTGATAACCAAGCACACCATTATTTTGAAAATGAGGTCACAAATACCCAAATTGTCACATGACTGCATCCAGAACGTTTAGCATATGTAGCATTGGGACATGAGTTAAAGTGAATGATAAAGCTGTATAAGGAACCTTACAGGACATTTAAACTGTTTGTGACATGTGTCACCATGGTCTCTTATGGGTTAAAACACTTAAGGTTAAAGTGTGTATTTTATTTAATTCGGACTGGTTGGAAAAATACATTTGGAGATTTAGTATAATTCATATAGCTGTGACAGTCACAGATTTACAATTGTGTGGAGCAGTGAAGTCGAGGGGAAATCTAAACATCGGCTTGTCATAGGAGCTGTACTCCCTAGTAAAGCTAGATGGATGCATGGAAGGATTGCTAAATCTTACCATGAGGTCCGTATAATTCCTTTCGTTTGTTTGTATGCATGATGCAAATCAGCCACCAGAGGGAGACATTGCGCTGTGTAACAGCCTGCTACCCGAGGCTATAGTGTGATCGAGGTATAGGCATTTGTAGAGTTTCGATACCTTTGCAAGCAGTTCAGTGTTTTTTGGGAGTGGCACGCATTTGCTTTGCACATTCGCCACAAGCTTACAACTTTGATAATAAAAAAACATTTATGAATGATTCTGTGGGAAACAATGTTACTGTATAAAACAAATGTATGTGAGTGTGTGTAATACTTTAAGAGTTTGTAAAAAAAATTGACAATGTTGGACACTTGGAATACTGGTTGATAGTCCTGAACATTTATAACGTGATTAATTTATTCTATTTTTAATTTTTTTTTACCTTGGTTAAAATTGTTAAAAGAGGTAACCCAGGAGCAGACCGTTAAAACGAGTAAGTACTTACCATTTCGATAACATGCTAACTGTCATTCACCCTCTCCAATGCTGGGCGAAATTATGTAATCGCGCTGCGTTTCGAAATGCCATTTTCAAAAGACTTTTATCTCGCAGTACAATGGAACGGCTAGGGGCCCCCCTTTAAAGCCGTGTGTGGGAATCGGTCGTTATTGGTAATAGCTTAGAAGAGCGGAACAGCCGAGCGCATTACCTGCTATCAAACGGCAAAAACGTTCCATGACGCAAACTTGCCTGTTCCGCAACACGCGGCCGTTTTCCGTGGCGGGAATTTTCTGTGCCCGGCCCATTCGCTGTTGGGCCGGCGTGCGTTTTTCTGGTAGGGCGCTGGGGAAGCGCTTGGCTTGGAGAAGAGGTTCTCGTACCTGTTCCTTCTGCTCCACACTTCAAGGGGGACACCCCGTGGCTGCTTATGAATAGTTTGCAGGTGTTAACAAGCAGATGACGGGGGGCTGACGACGGGAGTAGGCAGCGGTTTAGGTGGGGAGCTCCGTCGTGCTATCCCGGTCCTACCTTCTTCTGCGTCGCGGTTTTCTTAGGCCGGCCGCACCCCACAAAACGCCGCAAGAATAAAACATGAGAGGAAAGCACGGCGCCTTCCCGCCTCCTCCGCCAAAGGCTCCACGGAACAGCCCCATCAAAGCGCAGACTTCTTTTTCTTTCCAGGGACGAGACCCTGGTGTAGGTTTCGAACAGCCGGATATCTCTCGCACACGCACATCTGCACTTTTTAATCGTCGTCTTGTTCCCGCATTGCATATTGTCTTATACGTCTCGGGTACCGTTCAGCTACCCTGACAGACCGGATGAAAGGTGTTCTGGGGGTGGAGGTGTTCTGGGGGTGGAGGTTTGAGGCAATGCTCAGGCACAGACAGACGTCTGCGTAAACGGTGACAGGTGGAGATGAAACGCAAGTCAAGTTCATAGCGCTGTAGCTTGAAATTGGGATGTCTTTATTACGTGTTTCCACCCAGAATAAGATAATGGGCTCTTGAGCAGATTTATGGGTGGGAATAGGAATAGGCCTGATTAATCTCGCTGCACTTGCATAATGCAGATCTGTGGATGGCAAAGCTAGTTCAGTACCGACATTGGCGGCCAGGTGGCATTGTTGGACATCAACTCAGTTCACAATGACGTCACATGAAGCCAATGTATTGTACAATTTTAATTTAAGACTCGGGTGGAGAAATGCAACACGAATGGAAATCACACCTGACTTCAGCTGTTCCTTGGGGCAACGTTATGAAGTCTATCAGATGAAAGCCTTTTCTGGTATATCTGATTCTAAAGTCAATGTTTAATATATTTTAATGATTTAAATGTAATTCTTATTAGTATATTCTAAAGGTCATAAACAGCAGGTCTTTTTTCTAAATATCTTTGAGATTTTTAAAAACATGAATGGTGTTTATGAATGTTAGGAAACAGAACCATTAATAGTTGTTAAAACTAACACCTTAAATTAGCAGTTTTAGGAACACTCAATGTCTGTTAAAGAAAACTGACAGCTTGCAAGCATAATTTGCATAAATAATTCACATATATAATTGAGCAAGTTCATGTTCATGCAAAATATATAGGATAAAAATGGACATTCTGAAAGGAAATTAAGGCAGTGAAGTAACAATAAAATTTAACACAGTCAGACGTCATTCTATGCTAAAATTGCAAACGTGCAAGTTAAATTACTCTTGTGTGAGGGATTTTTTTTCCAACCACTGGCATGGTATGTAACTGCCTCAGGAAGTAGCAAAGGAATCATGGTCGTGGGAATTGACCATGTTCATTGTGCGTGTCGGCATTTGTTTGCTTTGGGAGAGAAGAATAAAGTTCCATCTGGTGTACTCAAGTATTTAATTTCACACATTCATAGTCCAAAGCTGCACACATGTGACATCACTGAACGTTCCTCTAAGCATAGGGGAAAAAACACAGCTTCATACTCAAGGCCTTGGCTTCATTTCACTATCAGCATCAAATCTCGAACATCAAGGGAGATTTAGAGAGAGGCATGCTTCTCCTGGAGCTTTAATTGCCTGTTCTGCCAATACAACAGTTTGGATGTAAACAACAACAAAACAAATGGGCAAAGTGCCAACCTTCTACCCCGAAGCACCTAAATTCTTTGTGATTTTAAGAGGCTGACGGAAGGTCTACCACCTCCCAACAAATGCATTTGATCAATGAAGGCTGAGGGCTTTTAATGTTAGCTGAAATCTGCATGTTGTTTTTTTCCCATCCCAATGGAATTATGGGAGGATTGACTTCAGAGGGGTCTTTTTAAACAGTGAGAGATCTATTCAAAAGTGGGCCTATAGCCAGGTGTTTCCAAACAAAGCCTGAGATGGCTGTGTCTGCCTTGGGTTGTGTGCTATGCCCTGTCTGAGATGGCTGTGTCTGCCCAGGGTTCTGTTGTTTGCACCATCTAGGGTTACCATAAGCCTGACTAGGCTGTCCATAGTAACAAAGCTTTTCTTTAGTTCAGGCTGATCATTTTTTACCCTTAATCCAGTTCTTGCAGAAATCCTTCAAATTCCTTCCCTCTTACAACTCTGTATACAGTTCCAGACTAATTTGTAAGACTTGTAACAAAAGTATGATCATAAATAATTAATTATTTCTTGTTCAGACTCAATTGTTACCGAAATAACTAACCATCTCTATAGGAATGTTATTTCTAAAATATGTTTGTTTTAATTCTCTTTATCTCTGACGGATCTTAAAATATTCACAAAACTTGTGTGTCCAGTACCATGCTAAATTTGGAGGGGGGGAGGGGGCGAAGTGAATTGGCACTTCGCTGTTGGTGGCAATACTCTCACCACAAGGTCGAAAATAATCATTGCATGCAAAATGTGGTCGTATCCTTTATGCTTTACTACCAAGTGAGTGCGACTTTATAACCGAGCTTCAGACTTCAGCGCTGTTTTCAGAGGCTTTCTTGCGTTCTTGACCACGGGGCCGCCTTTTAAGCTTGTTTTAATCTTGACCTTTTGTGTATTCTATGGGGGGAGGAGGAAAAAAATAATTGCCGGAATACATTGGAGCACTTTTTGTTCCCGCTTCACCAAAACTGATATCATAGTGCAGCTTTCTATCTTTGGATGTTCTCTCGCCTTGGCTGGAGTGCTTAGAGCAGAGGTTGAGCCATAACCAGAATGTTAAAGTGTTCCAAAAGGTCCAAGTACTTGTGTTAGATTTTTGACTACGGAATTAATAGATATCCAGTGGACTACATGCACAAAAAAAGCAGAGAGTAGTTGTATAGAAATTAATCTAAAAGGCATTATACATGTTTTTGTTGTAGTTTGCACGAAACACAACAATACACTATTGACACTATTGAGCTTTTATTCAACCAGAAACAACTGAGAGATCACCGGGAGAGGCCGGCCATCTTATAGTGTAAGGCAGGATGAAACAAAATTTTTAAAAAATCACAAGTCATCAGTACGACAAGCTGCATGCATCAATTTGCCATTCAGAGAGAGGGAGCGAGAGGGTTGGAAAAGATGGGAAACGAAGTTCCGCCACTAAGCGCAGACGAGCCAGCGGTAGCGGATGATTCTTCAGCCTCTGCGCTGGGCAGTGGAGCATCCGCTCCTGATAACACGAGTGTGACAAACAAACACGGTATGAAGACGCCCCCCCCGGCAAGAACACTTCATTAAGCTGTTTGAAGGACCACTCTCTCAATTTCCAGTTTCTCTCTACATCCCTCACTTCCTTTATCTCTTCAGCTCTTGCTCCTGCTCTCTTCATCGTCCTAACGCTTGAGTTATCAGGACATTTGCGTGCCCCTGTGATCTTGCTCAGTGCTCAGACAACGAGTAATTAAACAGGGAAGACTAAAATAAGATGTGACATTTACATATTCATTCCAGGTTTGCCTTAATAAAAATAAACAAACAAATATGCCTTAATGTGCATAAACAAGTTAATTATGAAGTGGAGTCGGAATTCCCCTGCTTGTTGACCTGCTGATTCTGTGCATTCATGCGCAAATGCAGGTCTGTTTAATAATGATAAGCTTATTTTAGTAATAGTCTTAACTGAAACAGCTGTGTTGAATCTGACACAGATTAGAACATGGATGTAGGCCTATTTGTATAAGAATACAAAAAAAAGGATAAAGTATATTTCTTGAGCAAAGTTTTTTGTGTACATATTCAGATGTAAAATTGAATCATAACAGCACGCTATTAGACCATCTTCAAAGCAGTAATTGTCGCCTAGTGTTACAACCCTTTCTCCATAACATGTGGAAAGTGGTATAAACACTCGGTATGAACACAGTTTTTGCCATGATGCCACCACTAAAATCCTGTTCTGAAAAGGATGCCGAACACTTTTCCGCCCGTCCCCACACCCGTTTCCAAGGCAGACAGGCCAGAATGTCATAACCCTTCCATCCAAATCTTTTCCCAGCCTCTGCTGCCTCAGCGGCCGCATCTGACCCATCCTCTCCACGTGTTTGCCGAAGCTCACCAGAAGAGCAGGAGCATGCCGGCCCTCGGGAGGGCTGGCCCCCCATTGGTCAGCCTTGGCCGAGGCTACCGCATGCCCGCTTCCCCGTGACAGATGGCACGGGCCAGCTGAGCGCTGTGTATTTATAGTGCGAGGAGCCTGAGAAGCTGCCAAAGCGCTCATGTATATTGATGGCGGGGAGAGAGACACGGCGAGAATGTCGGAGGGCTCGGGCTAAAATGGGGCACGCTAGGGTCACCCCTCCCGCGGATGCGTGCTGGGCTTGTCTGACCTCATTGCTGTTCTGTGACATCATGTCATACACACAGATTATGAAAAAGGCCTTCATGTGGAGTATGAGCAAACTTATGAGCTGGTTCTTTGTCCTCTTACCAGAGGAAGTGTCAGAGAGAAGACCGTCGCAGATGGATATAGTTTCAATGAAATGCTCAGATCAAAATCAATCAAAATTTATTTATATTGCACTTTTTACAACAGATGTTGTCATAAAGCATCTTTACACATGTCCAAGTCCAAGCCTCCAGTGAATAAGCCAAGGGTAACAGGGGCAAGGAAAAATTCTCTACAGCATGAAAAAGAAACCTTGAGAGGAACCAAGACTCAAACAGGGGGCCCATCCTCCTCTGGCCGACAATGGTCACCACAATATGTATAGATGTTCTGTGATTGGTACAATACTAGTCATCTTTTTTTTTTTGGTCATAATATAGCTGTTAATCTAGTCAAATATAGGTTTTGGGAATACGTGCAGAATAATGTCCAGTAAGAATTATGCCGATTATTTAAGTGACATGGGACAAGTACTGAACAAGAATTTGCCAGACGCAGCAGAATAAGTTATAGAACTGGGTTAGAAAAGATGGAATGGGGAGGATGACATCATAGTATAAAGACTACTTACTCAATTACACTGATAACATCCTGCTTACAAAAGTATTGATTTGGTGTTGCATAAGAGAACATGAGATGGGGTGTGGATGGGGAAAAAGAAAGCAAATGGTTTGTGCATGAGTAATGGTTTGAGTTGAGATTTGAGTTGGCAAATGTTCAGATCTTGGAAATACAGCTCCGCACATACACTCTCCGTACTTATCTTACAGATCTTGGGGTCTTTTGCATTCAGTCCTAGGCCTAATTAATCACCACATCTCTGGTCACATATGTCCTGAGTACAAATATTTTTACTGTCAGCAATTCAGGCTTGCTGTCTGTCAGTTTGTAATGTACTGGAAATAATGGCCTCTGAAATAAGTGCTGCATCTGTACTTTCAAGTGCTGTCCCCTGGATCTAGAAACATGTTAGAAGTATTTAAATATGTATAACATATAAATGTTTTTAATTTTCCCAGACCGCGTCCAGTAAATCCACGTGTCAGATATCTGTTTGTTGATTAATTCTGTGTGAGTACTAGCCTGTTAAGGAGCATCTGCACATTTTATTCATTTTTGTAGTTTCTTCTTGCTTTAAGGAAATGTCTTGTCATATTTTGCTTGAAAATACATTATGGAAGGTAACACGTATGATTGAATGGTATAATATATTGGTCATCAGTGTTGATGCAAGAGTAAATGCACCTTTTCAAGTCAATCAAACCAACTGTTGTGCATTTATTTTTCCATCTGGCAAGTAGAATCACATAACTGATAAATGACTGGCATTGAATGGGGTGCCTTCTGAATATCCAACTGGTTTAACCAGCTGTATCATAGAAAGCTAAAACTGCAGAGCCAAACGATCTTGTACGTCCCTGTGCACATGATGAACCTTTATCACCCAGTTCATCACTTCTTCCAACCATGGGAGTGGCCAGTGCACTCCTACAACTGCCATAAATACACTTGTTATATTAGAGGCACGTATAAGGTGTATAGGAGTGCTGAATCCAGCATTGTTACTTGCTTTCTGGCAGTGCACTCTGGTATCATGCTGAAAACAAATGTTTTGCGATTGTGAATTTTGACTGAGTCTTACAAATGCATTTTGCCTTCGAAAGTACAGATACAGAATGTTTGAGGTAAGGTCAGTGACAGAACAAGATATCCTCATTCAGAAAATGGGAAACAAAACTGGGCACAATGTAATGTATAGCTGGAGTACAGGTCTCCTCTTATGCCGTACCTTCCTGGGGGATTTTCTTTTTAGTTATTCTGGGTGTTTTTCACTCTGCGGGTGGCTTTGCTTGGTCTTCCTCCCATTTATCCTGCCCAATGTCTTCGGGAGCACCTCGGGACTCGCTCCCTGTAGAGAGTCCGAGGTCACGAAGCTTAAATTACTTTCCTCACCACATCGAATGCCACGCACAGTTGCTTCCCTTCACTTAATTGTGTTTTTCCTCCCGGAACAGAATATGGAAATGTGGCTGATAACAACTCCGTACTTCCCTATATATTACGACGGTTACATGAGCCCTGTTCGCAGGCTGCCAGCTCCGAAGTCTGAGGGCTTCGTTTAAGTTAGGTTGGTTCGGTCAGCCCACAGCATGGCCCTGCTTTGAGGGGGGGGGGATTGTGCAACAACATTTAAAAGCTGGAGAAAAGCCATGAAAAGAGTGGCATAATATTTGGGATACTCCTGTTTGTTTATGATTCATTTCTTCCTTTCGTTGCTGCTTCCATCGCCTCCAGATGCCATTAGGTCTGTGCAGGTGCTACCGCCCTCGAGCTGTTTGCCTTGCACGGACACATCCCTCTTCTGGAAGTCATTTCAACAAATACATAATGTACAATGGTTCAATAAATCAATAAATTAGTTAATTCAATTGTTTTTTTCTCCAAATGTCTCAGTAAGTGCAGCAGTTACTTTCATGTGAAGTCCACAATATAATTTATTACTAAACAGCTGTTAGGCACTCACGCGTGCTGTTTCTGAGTGCAACATGACTACGTACACAGGACCCCAGAGCACTGTATAAGCACGACAATCCACTTGTTGCCCCAGGATGCGATTTCTGCCCTGGCTGTGGACTTGGGCTGGGATAACCATGTAACTCCTCCATAATACATCAGCTGAGCTGCCACTCTGGGTTTTAGTGAAGAACAGCAAGTTTTAAATCCCACGCCATTTCAGGTGCCTCCTCTGTATTTTTATGTGTTGCATGTTTGCTTAGAATTTTATCTGAGCTTATTTTTTTCTCTCTGTCATCTCTTTTATAGAGGTTGCATGTTATATGTGTTTGTCCTTCCTGTACTTGTTCACTGTTTACAGTGCAATAACTAAAACTCCCCGCGGAGAAGCATCGTGGCAACCGTACCTATCCATTACGGTGCCCTGTATGGTCTTTAGGGGCCCAGCTGGTCTTCTTCAAAGCATAGATTCCCAGTGGATCCATGCCCAGAACCCCACTGATATGAGCTGGAAACCCACGATTCTGGACCCTGGTATCGCCTATGCTACTCTTAGATGTGCTAGGCCGCTGCCTCTTCATCTGAATTCAAGCGGCCTGAAGACGAGAAAGGAGAGTGGTGAAATCTCGTGAAAGGCAAGGCATGTTTATTTGTAAAACTAGGACTAGAAGTCTTGCAACAGCATTCTTAATAAGTTGTACCTCTTGAATCGTCTTTTTGGGGATCATAGTTAGGATACCGTTAATCATCTCTTTTGGAGATAAAAGCATGCACGGGTTTCTCTAGGTCTCGCTGGGACATAAGCCCTTGATCCTAACTATATTCTTATAATAATAGAAAGCTGTTTTGTTGACTGATCTAGTATAGCTAGTAAAGCTGAGATCTGAAAGATGAGATTTCCGCTGTAGGTCTTAAGGTCCTACATTTAAGAGAAGTTATTTAAGTGAAGGAAAGATCATCCAGATAATAATGTGCTCCATACATAGTGTGTGTCTACCGGGCTTTGATCAATTGGTGAGAAAGCCAAGTAAATCTGAGTATCATCTGCATAGCCGTGATAGGAGTTTTTGTTGTGTTTTGGAATTTGGCCTAACAGAAACATATTTTTTATTTTTTATTTTTTTTTTAAATGAATTGAACCCAGAAATAATGCCTGGGGGATTTCAAATATTACAGCTACCTATCAGATTAATCTCTGCCAATAATGAAACTAACTCCAGCCTTCTAAATAAAATAAAAGCAAAAAGCATTAGAGGACATGTCCTGACTGTCCAAATTTTCCACCCTGTCTGTCTTTGATCTACAGTGTCAGATGCATCGCTAAGATGTAGTAATACGAGGACTGACATTTAACCAGAATCAGTATTCAGGCATATATCATATAGTACCTTTATGAGGGTGTCAGTATTATGGAGGGGACACAGAAACCCAACTGGAATTTGTCAAGATGGCCCTTTGCTTGGATGGTTATACATCACTTTCTCAGTTATCTTTCAGTATAGGCTTTGAGACAGGCCTATACTTAAAAACAGAATCCAGAGTTTTCTTTTTCAAGAATGGTTTAATGGTATCTGTTTTTTATGATTTGGGGAATGTGCTTGATAGGAATGAGCCATTAATTACTTGCAGTGGAAAAGGAGTGGAAATGGGGGTCAGCTCCCACTAGGGCAAGCAGCAGCTCCACCGCTGGACTACGGAGAGGGACGTAACAGCCGCGCAATGTGCTGCTCAGGCCAACGCAGGAAGGAGCTGATGGAGTTCTCGTGGTTATGCGCTTACAGCGCTGAGCAGTCTCCTCCAGAAACGGCCTTTACACAGCACAATGATGATCTGCCATCTTTATAATTCCTTAAGCGCCATAGTAATGTAGTGTAATAGTACAATACCGGTTACTTACAGCATTGCCAATCACACCTCGGCAATCAGACTAACTCAATTTTCCATCGTAATTACACCTAATCTGCGTATGCACACTGTGAAGGTCCCCTCATGATGGTTGTTTTTTTCCACACTGACAAGCTGTGATCTGAGTCATATGAGGTATTTCATATAAAGTAGACATACGAGTGTGCCTGCCTGCTCGTGGATGCGTAGGCGTGTGTGAGGGAGACGGACATAGGCCAGAGCTAATAAGTGATAAGCATGCTGATGCCCTTTTCAGCAAGGCGGGGAGTAGGCCTAATGACTCCTGTACTACTTTGATTGACAGTGCCACTGTATGTATTGGCCAATGCAAGGGCGTCTAGCTTAATGTACTGTAGGTGACAAACTGAGAACAGTATGTACGGTGCACTCTATTTTAAAACAGTTTCCATTTGAAATGCTTTTTTTTAATGTATTTTTTTCTTTCTAAAGCCAGTACATAGTAATTAAAGGTTTTTGTATTACCATAGGTGGTGAAAAACTAAGTTAATGTTCTGTTTCATTCACTCAAAATGCTTGATTAAAAATCACTTACTAGATTATAAGTTTCATGAAGCTGCTAATTGTGAATTGTTCTCCAAGCAGGGTTTGCAAAGCTCATACGATCGACATGAGAAAATTCTAATATCCAAAAACTGAAAAGCATGAAAATCTGTATCAGGCAAGGCTGGCTGCTTGTATAGCGATATATAGCACAGCACAGCCAAATGTTATTTCATTGTTTTGATACCTTAACTATCTTTCTAAAATGTAGAATAGGGTAAAAATAAACAGAGTAGGCATGTCCAAACTTTTGACTGGCAGCATATGCTTCTGCAAGATGTGTGTTATCTGTAGTTAAAAAGCACACTCTTTGATTTCCCGGTGACTGTCTCTATGGCCCTCCTGCATAAAGGTAAATAAGTGAATGGTTTATTTTAACCATTATTCTCGCAGCCAAAAGGATGGATACAAGACGTGAATCTCTAGACTGAGGTATAGCAGACTTTATTATGCAGAAGGTTAATAACCTAAAACACCTGCTGTACTCAACTATATCAGGACTGTTTAGTCAAGGAAAGAATAACACGGTATACTAAATTGGCACTTCTGAGGGATGAACGTAATTGCTCAGTGAGAGAAATTGGTTAGCTGTCCTCTGTTAATAAACATGTTAGGCTACTGTCTGTTATCTTTTGAAAGAATAACAATTTCTCACTTATTTAAATGAAGTTAGTGTTGCTCCCAAACGTCTGGCCCTGCATCCAAAGACAGAGCCAACCCAACCCCAGCTTTGCTGCCCTGTGTGGGGATCCTGGACGGGTTCACCATTTTCCAAAATGTGCAAAATCAGAGCTCTTAGTATAAAAAACCCATTTCCACCTAGGCTTTTTTATGTTAGATTCTTCAGCTAAGTCCAAATTTTGCATACAGTCTTCTGTTGATTTTTTTTTCTTGTTACAGTATGGGGATATTTTAGGGGCACTTTTTGCTGGCGTGGGATGTGCGCTGGAGCAGGAAATTGAAAAGAGGAGTAGCTGTAGATTTATTGGGCATCACCACTAATAAGGCCTGTTTGTACAGGCAGAAGAGAGCGCACATCAATTTCACGCCTTCGGTTTAGAGTGCCATTGTCACATGGCCCTGTTTAACACTTAGGGCTTGGAGAAGCCAAAAGAAGAGACGTACTGCACGCCTGTTGATAACAGCTTCAAAATCAAACTGATGTACTACGAACGCATTACCTTTTGTGTAGGTGGCAGTTGCATAACCAGCCAAACAGCCGTTCCGCAGACTATTAAATGGGATTAGAGATCTAGCTGGTTGAATGATTCATGCTGATATTACTCTTTTGTGTACCACTAGCAACACATGACCTTATCTAGCCAATAAATATCGGAATAAGTCATACGTATCTGTACGTTAACAGAGAACTGTTTAATCAGTGTCTTGACTCATGAGAAAAGATAATCATCATAAAGTCAAAAAAATGTAAATTAAAAATAATCACGAGTACTTCTACAAATAGTGACAACATGTTTCATGTTATTTGATGAATTTGTGGCCAGTTATCAGGTAACCTTTGACACTGTACTGACTGTTCTTAGTTTAGCTACATAATGACTCTAGTAGCATGTGACATAAAGTCTTGCTGTTGTTGATTAAGTGCAGAAGTTGTTTTTCGGACTCATGGGCTTCTCACTTCTCGTTTGCCAGTGTTGTATGCCATTCTCACTGGGCAAAACACAATGCATACGTGTGATGTTATCCACCAATGAACCTGTGTGAACATGTGGCCTGCCCTTTGGAATCAACTCGGGGGGGGTTAGTCTTAATGCAGCGGTGGCTGTGGAATCGCAGGTGAACGCAACTAGCGGCGCAATGCCAAGCTGTAGTGGCTGAGGGACGGCTGCAATATTCCGAAAGCCATTTGTACGGGATTGAATTCCTAATAACATCAAATGAAAACAGAACTCCGAACACGCTCCGCTTCCCCCTCGTACTATTACTGAGACAGAAGAGCAGGGAGAGCAGTAAAAGCATGGTTTATGGAAATGAAGGACGCTGGCTGCAAATCATTTTACTGGGGCGTTATGAAAGTTTATGGCTCTCCAATCAGGCTCTCAGCCTTGTGAGATGACATCATTGGGAATTATTAACAGAGGGGAGAGAGACTTGGATTGTAGATCTCTCTCTATCTCTTTCTCTCTGTCTCTTTTTGCTCTCTCTCTCTCTCTCTCTCTCTCTCTCTCTCTCTCTGTCTGCTTTCTCTTTCTCTGGTTGTTTTGTTTGAAGATCTTAAGAAATGGCTGCAGTTATCTTTATATTTGCCTTACCGTAAGGATTGGCATCTTGATCATGACTAGAGAACAGGAATTTATATACTTGTTTGAATAAGAAATTAAAGCCTCCTGCCATGTGGGCTGTGGACTGACTCTGTATGACCATTAGGATTTGTGTTACCATCATTGTTTCTGCAGAGATTCCCTGCCAAGTGGTATATTTAACAGTTATGTATCTTTATGCCTTTGGGAAACCAAAAGTGCTTGCGCCCAAAATTTCACGATTAAAATGGCTTTTTTGTTGGTCCCTTAATATACTGTGTCATGTTGCTTATTCATCACATTAAATGTACTGGGTATGTTATTCGATATATTTCATATGCCAGACCCTGTAAAGTAGAAAAAAATTGTCACATGTTAACACATTAAAAAGATCCATGGATAGATGACACAAAAATCAGTCCAAGAACTGATTTAATCTTCATTCTGGAATGTCCTCTTTTTTTGTTTAATCGTTCCTGCTGCTTTTCTTATGCTATTAGTGAGATTGTGACCTTTTACTGTTTAGCTTGTTTGCAGTTTTTACTTCATCTGATCAGACTCTGGTGAGGTGGCACTTATGTACACGCTTCCTATAACGATCAAATGAAACTGCTCGGGTTCTGAAGTCTCCTTTGGCGCCAATACTGTGTTCGGGCAGTAGTTGTGAACAGTGTGCTGCAAGACAGTATTGAGCTGGCCGTATTGACACGGAATCCGTTTCACCGTCTAGACTTTTCCTGTGCTGGTCCCACAACCACCTTTATGTCGATTTGTCACAATGTGGAGTATGCCAACCTCCTGGATGTAACACGATGCAGCTCTGCTGTTGAAAGAAACAAAATACATCCAGGAAAGGGGAGACTGCAACTCAACAACGCCTCAGTCTAAACATTTGTATGCACATAAAGCCTTCTCCAATTTTCCTCATTATCTGTGAAGCGTTAACTTTGCACTGCAATCTTGATTCATACCCTCCCACTCTGGTGTAATTCAGTGATAATAGTGTGACAAGGTTTTGGCACTTGAACAGGGGACAAATGTTGAGTGGAGTGCCGGAATGTGAAAATTAAAAAACACACAAACGCAGTCTTTTTCCTCTTTTCTATAATGAGCGCTGGTTGTACATCTCTTATGCTACATTGACAAAACAGTCATAACGAACACATAAGCACAACATAGCCACAGCATGAAGTCCATTGTAGTGACTGACAGATAGGACCACTTATTTAAACTCTTCCTATTGCAAAATCACAAAAGAAAGCAATAAGGTGGTTTGTGCTCTCTTTGAATCCAGTCTGCCCTATGAATTTTTAGTGTTTGGCTTGGGCAGGTGGGGCCAAACAGACACAGGTGCAAATGTGAGCGTGCAGCCTTAACCTGTTCATCAGTATTCTGGCAGCACTCGGCTCCAGCAGTGTCTGTCTCAGACAGCCTGTGGTCTGCAGAAGGGAGGGGAGATCCGCTGGATCTGATATAATGTTGCAGCCGTTTGGCCATGCCATTCAGAGAAATAATTAATGTGCTTTTTTGTTGTTGTTTTTGCCCGAATGCTCGTCTCTAAGCCAGAGACGCCTCGCCCCAGGACACCGATTCAGAACATTTGTTCTTGGCTTTTTTATGCCGACTCGGCGAAAAATGCGCCGGTGGCCGGTCCATTTCTCAAACCCTTTGCTTCTCACAGGATTTTTCTTTTTTTTTTTTTACTAGAACAAAGTGCTGTGGTCGTGGCAAGCACAGTTTTATCCGAGACGATCCAGAGAGGTGAAGTGACCAGAGCCGACAGTCAGGAGCCACCAGCTGTGCCGTAAAAGGAAGCGGGTGCGACCGAGAGACCTGTGTTTCATGGCCCGTTGGCAGCGCTCCCGATAGACATGGCCACACGCTATCTGGCAGGAAACCCAGAGCTGCTACTCTGCCAGAAACACACTGTGCCTGCAGCCCGTTAAATACGAGAGCGGATGGCAAGCTTGTTGTCGGCGTGTTAGATTGACAGAGACTGCCGGGACAGTGCCTAGTGCCTATTGTATGCATATTTAAGGAGTGTTTAAGTGCATCCTTAACTGTTCACTTAAGGCCTTGTTTTGCAAAACAAAAACAAAAAAAACCCAACAAAACCAAAAAACAAGGGCATTGGTCTTTTACCACTGCTATACACTGATTCTGACCTGACACTTAAATACTGGGCTTCATGGCACAGTTACCAGGGTCATGTGATGTAAGGTCAGCTGGAAGGAGATGACACTGTATGCATCTCACCAACAATATGCTAATTTTAAAAGCCTTTAAAAGTACCTCCTTCCTTTTCGGTGAGGCAACAGGAGTTTTTGGTTTGTTTCTCCGTGTGCCCCCTCCCCCAAGTGAAGTAGCTTTGCGTAAATATGCGAGATGAAGACTTAACATGGAATTAAAAGGTGGGCGGCTGGTCCCAGTGGGCGGAGCCTTCAGTAGACACCATCCCACTGATAACCATCTGTAATAACGCTACATTAACGTGCATGTGGGCGGGGCAACCAAGAGGTAGACAAGAGTAGGAGAGAGAAGATTGGCCATTCTCAAGGGCCACAAGGGACAACTCAGATTGGAAGAGGTGAGACAGGTTGTTAATTGGCTCCATAAATGACCCTTTCCATGAATCAGTTTCAGGAGAGGAAATAACAGAGGTGTGTGAAGGTTGCAAAGACTGGTCAAGAGGAGCTACACCTTATTGATCTACCCCCTCAGTATCTTCCTTAATTTGTATCATATATCTGGTTATATACTTGGTCATAATTACTTGATCATGTGGTTGTAACAAGTCGGTAGTAATGACTTCTTTTTTAAAAAGTGACAAAAGATACAAAGCCACAACCATATACAACTGAGTTTTATGCGGAATAAACACAGTTTTCAGTTATGCTATGGAGGTGTTACTGTTTGGTCTGTTTGACCTTCTGTTTTCCTTCTCTTTCTCCTAGGTCACTAATGCATGTAGAAGCATGGTGGAATCTCTATTTCACTCCCCGTCCTGGATCACCTGAGTACATCACTCTAATAAGCAGTGGGCAAATTTCCCCTATAAATCAAAAGTTTGGCACCTCCCTGCCCTGGTTTCGAAAGGGGCGTTCTATAATGGAAGAAGGAGCTGGGATAAATTGTTATTACAGTACGTGAGCCAGCCAGGCAACACGCAAAAAAAAAAAAAAAAAAAAAAAATCGATTCTATAATCAAAAGTAGAGGAGAGAAGAGCAACATGAAAGTATTCCTCTCTTTCAGGTTATATGTCTCACGGAAAAAAACAAACAAACAAAAAATAAATAAAAACAGTACTCTGAAGCTCTGCACTATAGGGATTAAACAGGCGCAGTCAGGTAGGATACACGATTTTCATTCAGTGCCACTAAAACCAGAGCGTGAGTAACACCAGAGGAAGGTGAGCTGCTTAGGCGCGCACGTTTTACCGTTTATTTATGCGCACCTCCGAGTCATCCTCATTAGCAAATCCGATTTTCCAAACGACGTCTCGAGGTGAATAATAAAACAAAAGTGCGGGGACGAGAAACCAAACATTACTGGTTTGCCGCAGTAAATTTGCAAGGTGCTGACTGTTTTATGGTTTGTTTGGGCTCCTGGTAAGGCGTCGGCACGGGTGTCATACTCTTCGGAGCGGTATGCCTAATCACTATCCCTGGGAGATGCAAGAGATGCAAGAAGCGCAAGAGGCGGGGTGGCATTAATTACGATGCTGTCAACAGACACAACTGCGACTCTGAAGTTCGGCGAAGTGCTGTACGACCGAATCAATTTACCAGCGGCATAGAGAGAAAGCAACCTCTCTTCAAAGTGCCACAAGACCTAGATTTTTTTTTTTTGCTCAAGAGGATTCAGGATTTTATCCCTCAGGGTCTCATCGATAGCACAAAATCAATTATTTAAATGTGCTTCAAATGTCTTATAGATGGTGTAAATCTCGAAAGACTGCGCTGGCACATTATTCATAATAGCTAGGCCAATTTGGGTCAGTTCCTAATAAATACAATTTCCTTAATAAAAAATGAAATACATTTTATTTCGAAATAAATAGGTAGCTAGTTTACCAGCAAAGTACTTAAGATTTGATTTGAACAGTTCTGCCTCCTTAAATTGTAATTAAAGGACAGGCATTGCAAACCCACTGGCAGTTCATTGGCAGTGCCTCATATGAGGAAATGAGTAAAGCTGCAAAACAAATAATCCTTATTGTAGTATGTGGGATAATATCACTGCTCCCCTCATGAGGTAGGATACATGTAAATCTACTTTGAAAGCTTTTGATGATAAAAGTGTTCTGTGGAAAATGGAAGATGAGTCTTAACGAAACAAACAAAATGAACAACATGATGCATTTCCTCATTGTCTAATTGCCTGGACAGCATTCTGCAGACCCAAGCTCTGTCTGCAGTGTGTGGTTCTGGTGTTCATTGTTTCCACAAGCTGTTGCAGGCTAATTCACATGCAGCATGAAATGATTAGTCACCAGATCTACTTATGCAACCTTTGGGTCTCATCAGCTCATCATCAGATGGCCAGTGAACCAAAAGGAAATATTTATGTAGACAATGTACAGCAACAGTTAGCCATTAGCTACTAACAGACCAGATGAGCCTGACTGTTGTTTCTCTGTGTGATTGGAGGAGACCTAAGATCCCTTTTTTTTATTCTCTGCATGTACACACACCCACACGCATACATTCTGGAGCAACCTATGCTGTTACAAAACCAAAACTACTGAAGCCATTTCTCCTCAGTGCCAGCCACTACACAGAACACAACAGTGTGACATCTAAAACATTTGGACACCTCTTATGGAGCTTGCGGTCTTGCAAAATATTTGCCGACTTTGGACTTTGGACTTGTAGGCTATAGGCACAGCTAATATTTCATTACATTCATTGTAGTCAGAGAAATCGTTATTTAAGGAGCATGGTGACAATGAATTATAAACGAATATGTAATAAAAAGACAATACCTACAATGATACCTACAATGATAATTACCTACAATGTTTTTTTTTAACCTTACTTACAAAATGGCATGTCTAATCAAGAGCGACCATCAGATCATTTAACCAAATGAGAATAATTAATAGATTGGTGCAGAGTTAAACATGAAAATTAAAAAAATCGCAAATTTAATGGCTAAACTAAAAAAGTTGACTTAAATAATCAAGGCATTTGCACAGACATTTTTGTTGGTTTAACTTGCAGTGTTTTTAAGTCAAATCACTCATGTCTGTCAGTGATTACTACTACCAATTAAATATTAAACCTACTTAATATGGGGCATTTTTGTATTGGTTTAACTTGCAGTGTTTTGTAAGTTAAATTAACTCACCACTAACAGTTATCACTATTACAAAGCATTAAGCGTATTTTAAAGTCAAGGCAAGTTTTCAAGGGCATTTTTTGCACCGATTGCAGTATTTAGTTACCCCTCTCCCCCAAAAGAAAATTGCTAAAAATGGCCACACATTAACTTAAGTATTGTTTACGTTATTATTGACCTTTTTAATACATTTTAACATCAATTCAAACAACTGGTACTCTCCTCCTTCCCTGGACATGGTCCTTGCGAAGATGCAACCAGTCTTGAATCATCCTCCCCAACTCGGCCTCTGGGCAGTGTTTGTGTGGTTGGGTTCTTCAGAACAGCCACTAAAACATTTACATTTATCTAATGCTTTTATCCAAAGCAACTCACAGTTATGAGTGAGTACAACTTAAACAATTGAGGATTAAGGGCCTTGCTCAGGGACCCAATGGTGGGGTTTGAACCAGCAACCTTCTGATTATAAGTTAAATACCTTTACCACTGAGCTATTAAGCTAAGCCCATTGCTCATATCATATATGTTTAGCTAGTTGGTTAGTTTAGGTAGTTGGTTAGTTACCTAGATTACTTTGGCACTCTGCCTCACTTAGCTAGCCAGCTAACTGACTAGCATTAGCTAGGTACATTTACACTTTACATTACATTTACGGTATTTAGAAGACGCTCTTATCCAGAGTGACTTACAAAGGTGCTTTGTCATTTACTCAGAATACTCTAGAATACATTCTAGCCAGTACAGTAGGTTAGAGTCCAATATACCAATGAACTCGAATACTGTTGAAATACAGGGATCAATGCTGAAGCCTAGAAGCTCTATCTCAGACAACGATAAGTGCAATAAACAATAAGTACTAGAGCTTGTTAGTCAACAAAGGAGCAGTCAACATCAGTGCAATAAACAATACCCTACAATAAGTACTAGTTTCAGTTAGTCAACCTAGGTGCAGGGTCAGTGGTCATTTAAATATTTCACAAATAGTTGGGTCTTCAGTCTGCAAGGGACACTGCTGTCCAAACAGCAAGTGGAAGTTTGTTCCACCCTCTAGGAGCAAGGACAGAGAATAGTCTAGACACTTGACTTCCATGAGACTTGATGCATGGTATTTCAATCTAAGCCATACTTGAGGTTTGAAGTACTCAAGGTACGGATCGGGCTTTGACCATTGACATCAAGTATGGAGGCTTTGTCGGCAAGCATCAAGGATTTAAATCTGATGTGGGCTGCTCCTGGAAGCCAGTGAACAGAGCACAGCAGTGGAGTGACATGTGTGAACTCAGGAAGATTGAATACCAGTCATGCTGCTGCATTCTGGACAAGTTTTAGAGGTCTGATGGCTCTTAGAGGAAGGCCAGAAAGTTGTAGTAGTCTAGCTTTGAGATTACAAGAGTCTACACAAGTAGAAAGGGCAGAATCCTTCGCATGTTACAAAGGAGAAATCTTCAAGACCAGGTCAGATTTGAAACATGAGTTCAGAATGACAACTGGTTGTCCAAAGTTATGCCCAGGCTACGAACAGCTTCAGATGGTGATACCAGGGAGTTCTCGAAGGAAACTGTGAGGTCATTGTAAGGGCTGGGAGTTTCTGGGATGTGGTGGGCTGTCATCCACGACACAATGTCAGTCAAGCATGTTGAGATGCATCTGGAGACCTGCATGTCAGAGGGTGGAAAAGACAGAAATAATTGGGTGTCATCAGCATAGCAGTGGTAGGAAAAACCATGAGAAGATATTACATCATCAAGAAAACAAGTATAGAGAAGAGAAGAGAAGAAGGCCTAATACTGAGCCCTGGAGAACACTGGTGGAGAGTCTACATGGTTTAGATGCGGATCCTCTCCATGTTACCTAATAGGACCGTCACTTCAGATAGGACTGAAACCATTTACATGCAATGCCAGTCACACCAAGGCTGGAGAGAACAGAGAGGAGAATGTTGAGAGTGCTGCTATGAGGGGTGTTTCTGTTGAATGTGCTGGTTTGTAAGCCAGACTGATTGGGATCATGCAGCTGGTTCTGGGTGAGGAATAGAGATAATTGCCTGGTATGAGCTGAGATCTGATTCTATGTATGTTTTCCTCCACCGCCTCTCTGCAGTCCTTAGTTCTCTCCTGTGGCAGCGGAGTGTTTCTGTTAGCCAGGGGGCAGGCGGGGAAGATCTTGCTCTCTTGCAGAGAGCACGGAAGATTAATTGATGAGGAGAGTATAGAAAGGAAAGTATCTGTAACTGTATCCCGAGAGAGAAGACAGAGAGTCAGGGTGAGGAAGTGTGTAGAAGTAAGGGGAGAGGGAGTGATGGACTGCAGATTTCGACAGAAGGGGTAGGAACACATTGGGGAAGTATGGATGGAAAGAGAAGGGAAGGAGAGAAGGATAGAAAGTGATGGTCTGCGACATGGAGGGGGTGGCGGCGATGTCCGATGCTGTGGTGGTCTGGGTGAAAATCAGGTCCAGAACATTGCCTGCTCTGTGAGTTGGAGGAGACTGGTTGAGGGTGAGGTCAAATTATGTCAGTAGTGGAAGGATTAAGTATGAATGTAACTTGTTTGATGGAAGGTTGAAGTCACCAAGGAGAATGAGTGGATTTCCTTCAATTGGCAGTTGACTCAGGAGGAGGTCAAGCTCGTCAATTAAGTTATCTAGGTAATCAGGAGGGCAGGTGACAATGAAGTAAAGTATGGTAGGGAAATACACTGTAATAGAATGAAATTCAAAAGAGGAGATGAAAGATCAGAGAAGGAAAGTGGAGTGAAATGCAATAGTAGACAATAGTAAGCCAGTGCCACCACAGAGAATGGGTGAATGAAAAGGCAGAGGACAGGACAGCCGTAGACGCTGAGTTCTCAGGGGTGATCCAGGTCTCTGTTAGAGCCGGGAAATGTAGCTAGTGGAAGGATGCTGGGGCTGAGATGAAGTCAGCATTCTGGACAGTAGATTGGCAATTCCAGAGCCCTCCTGCCACTACGATATGCGTTTGTGCCAAACGTTGGGAGTAAATGAGGTTGCCGAGATTGTGATGTCTACGATGATGACAGTGTCTGAGAGATCTGTGGGATATGTAGACAGGAATTGCAAGACACATTTCAAATTGGAAAGATGTTATGTTTGTGGACGTATGATATGTGAGAGTATGAGAAAGAGTTTGCGAGGTCCAGTCTCAGTGTAGATGTGGAACTAATTGGTAAGACATCATAATAAGGGCTTCATTAGCTAGCTATTTTGTTTCAAAGTAATAAGTACACCGGTGGTTCACCAACGTCCTCTGCGTATTATTTTAATCATTCCTCCGGTTTCCTATCAGTCGTCAAAGCGTTGAAATATGGGCGTTTGTGACGCTGTTTTGACATCATACCAATGTAACGGCGATTAATCTGACGCTCACATTTAAATCGCGTATCCGTTGTGCATACGACACATATACGCCATTCAAAAATAGATCGCGCTGCTTTGGCGATATTCTGTTGTAAATAAGTACCTGTACTAGCGTGTTCATCAGCTAATCACGGAATTGCCGCTCAGAAAATGTGTGTTCACAGTTCAAATTTTGCTAGCTAGCTTGGTTACGTTAGCCAGTTCGTTCAGTCTGCAAACATGGCAAACATATCATTTAACAGTCAATTGATGTTAAATAGAGAGTTAACTATTCCTGAATATAAATGGTTTTAGATAAGACCTATTATGCACTATTTGGGTGGAGGTTCTGCCATTACAAATCTAGCCTAGTGCCCTACATAGAGCGGAGGAAGTCATTTGAGATGGTGCCTCCTCAGAAAAAGTAAACTCTGTTCTGGCAACCGTTTATAAAATAGAATCGAAAACACACTGTGTGCACAATTATTAGGCAAATTGTATTACTGAGGATTCATTTTATTATTAAACAACTACGGTTAATCCAAAATGTTAATAAACCTCCAATCTGAATATTTAAGAATGTAAAAGTGAAGTTTGGGCTTTCTTAGGGAAAATATCTATGTGTGCTTAATTATTATCGCGTAGAATTATTATGCATCTAAATGAAAAACGGAAATTTGCCCATCTCACTGCAACGGAAGGAGGCTAAGCATGATGCGGGGACGAGCTATGTAGAACAGACACATATGTTTATTCACAGGGAACATAAAGACTGTGTAGCACATAGCCTAACGTGACGTCAAACACCAACAACAGAACAATAGGGGTTTTCATACACTGGTATATGAACATAATTACAAACAGGTGTGACACATACACGGACGAACGTACACACACGGGGAGACATTTGGAGGGAGGGGCCGTACCGTTCACCACAGTGTGACTGACGCTGTCACATGCCAGTGATATTCAGCTTATCTGAACATGGCATATTGCTAACTGCTTACAGCATACGTTTTTGGGTGAAATTTGATTCCGCATTACGTTCATCAGTCTTCACACACAGTCTACTGTGTATTCTCCGTGTATTCTCCATGCCCCGAAAGGTAACATCCGTACCGTGATGCTACACATACAATTACACCTCTACTACAGATAGGATGCTAATTAGCTTATTCACAGGTGCGCTGGTACCCTCACACAGGTAGTGAGCAGGTAGCTAGTGAGGGCTTTAGATGCAGTTTTATTACAATATTACAATCATGCTACAACTAGGCACTTTTGTAAAACACAGTTTTTTGTTGGATATTTCTGTGCATCCTTGAGGTATATAGAAGAACGCACAGGCAAAATCCTTTCCATATCTAACAGCTCTCAGTACATCTGGCATTCATAGTTTTAAAAAATCCAGTCATTTAGCATTTTAAGAAGCCACCCATGTTTTTGTAATGATTTGACTGCACCCAACATGTGTATCCTGGATTTCAATATAAACTGACATCAATGCTGTAACCTTGTGTGTGTCTAATATATTTGTGTTTTTAAAAAAATGACAGGATCACTTGTTTCAATACCACATTGATTGCTGCTGCAGCTACCCTATCGACCATTCTAAACTGTATTAAATAATTAACTAGACTAAAGGTTTAAAAATGTCCACCATCTATAGCACAATGAATGATTCTAGCAAGAAAACCAGATCCATGAAATAAGAATGTATTTGGAGCCATATACTCATGTGTTATTGTTGATAGGGGGGTGTGGTGTGTGAAGTGTTTGAAGTGTTGTGTCTGGAGATTACTGCTACTTGGTGACAGAATGTGCGGCAATGCAGGTAAACAGCAGAACAAGAGATGGAAAATAACTGGCTTATTGAAAAACCAGTGCGTGTGAAAGAGAGAGAGAGAGAGTGAGTGAGTGAATGAGAGATAGAGATGTTTATTGGAAGTGGGGCAGTCTTGATGGAAAGCTTTAGCAACCCAGTTGGTGTTTGATGTTATGGTTTTTACTCATGAAATTAACAGCACGCACTTATAGTATGTTTTCCACTGAGTAATCACCAGGTTGAGTTGAGTACCATCGTAACGTAACACCCATGTATGCTGTCCAAGCATCTCTTAATGTCACGGAGCGCTCGCCTCCTGCAAGTCATGTGGTTTGGCTAGCCACGTGTACTGGGAGGATCTGTTTGTGGCCACACCTGCACACACCTGCAAGTGTGCAGAGTGTTGGTCATTGATGACGTAACATGTTAATGTAAGGTTAATGGTCTTTTCGTCATTGTTAAACGTTTGCGTGTTCATCGTGTTTGTTTAATGTCAACCATTACATGTTCATGTTCTGCGTTTGTAATACGTGTTAGTGCCGTTCTCGTTTTATGTAAATAAATGTTCGTCCAAGTCGCTGTAGTCTGTGCGTCCTGCCCCTTGCCCTTCGGCACTCGGGCCAACATGCGTTACACTTAACATGTGAAGACAGTGGAGAGATCTGTTTTACACTGATTTCTGTTTCCCCAGGCATGTCAGAAAAAAAAGATATTTTCTGAAAATGCAGCGTGATCCAGCATACTCATATATTGCCTACTTAAACGAATAAAGCCCTCATTCCTCTTTAATTATAGTGTAGTGAATTCTTGCTAATTTGGACAATTAACCGTTCTTCCTTCACTAATGACTTTACTGTGACATCAATTTTAAGATTAATGTTTAAAGGTGAAATGTTATTGCCACTATGATTTCTGCTCTAACTGTGGATCAATAAGTCAGCTCTGAGGGTAGTGGCAAGTTATGAAGGTTCCCCTAAAGTGTAATTCCTGAGTGATGTGTTTATTCTTGTGCCTACATAATAGTTTTTCACATCATCTTGTTTAAAGCTATTGATCTAGTCAAATTATTCAAATTCTTTGAGCATTTCTCTTTGACTCCTAACTAGTTTATTTCTGTCTTTCCTTTTTTTCTTTTAATTTTTTTAAACATTTGCTATGAACTTATTACTCTGTGTATTTCATGATCTGCTCATAGAAATAAAAAATGCACTGATTTTCCCAGCAGTTAGCGCCGTAAGTGGGTGCGCTTAGCTGCGGCTTCGTTGTTATGACACAGCTGAAGTTGTTTGTTCACAGTTCTTTGAGTACAGCAGCAGAATACACACAGCATGCAGCAAGCCAAGTAAAATAAATGTTTGCGGGTTTTAACAGTCTGATTGTCACTATAGTTGTTCAGTGGCTGAGATTAAGTGTGGGTTGAATCATGCCCCAGGTATAGTTCTGCGATCACAATTGTGTTTTTAGACCTCTGGCAAACATGTTGCATAATACGCCGCTGTCATGGGAGGCCAGTCCACTCGTAATAGAAATTACTCCACTTCCCAGCCTCGCTCCCAATCCCGGAGTATTAATTGGGCGCACCTGTGCTCACTAATGAAGCGTCTATTTAACACCCACAGGTATGCGAAGACAGCACCGCACATTAGCGGACTATCCCCCAGCATAAGTAGGTGATCGTCGCTGCGCTGCCTTCGAGATGAAGACTACCTTGAATGATATATGTGTGTTTCGTGCATTAGCTATCTTATTATCTATGGATAATAAAATGCACTTCCCCGCAACCCCGCCTCTCGCTTTTTCCAAGCCGACGCCATCACAGCCACTCTGTACACCTTAATGCTACCTTACCCCATGCTAATTCACTGTAATACATCCATGATGCAAAAGTCACTATTACCTGTGGAAAGTCAGGATTTTGGAATCAAATAGTTTCCAGTATACCCTTCTTATCAGCATTTGCATTTGATTTATGATGTCACCTTCGTAACCTTTGCCTTTGTTTGTTTATTGTTTATTGTTAAAATCCCATTACACTAAGTTTTATTTTTTTCTCTCTCTTTTCCCGATTATAGCGCTCAACAATGGGATGAAAGTGGATCACCACTGTGAACCCCTGGTGGCAGCAGGAATGCTGAGTAAGGCCCCATATGCCTGCACCTTCAGGGCAAGCCAGGAACATCACTGTCTTTTGGCTGTTGTTCTGCTAGGTAATTACACTGGGCTTCATACCCCTAAATGTCCTTGCAGGAGAGCGCTTCATGGACATCAAGGACGGAAATGGCTGGCGGAATGAGCTGGCCAGGCCGCAGAGTGGTGCACGCAGAGAAAACGAGTGCTTGCGGACTGCGAGATTGCTTTTGATTACAGGTGTGGTGTCATTCGCGTTATCCCATGGGGGGAGGGGTGGATCACATCGTTCCAGTTCGTGAGGCTACGTATGCAGCATATCAGCACGGTATGCTGAAATGCCACTGGGACACACAATGCACGCCTCCATAAAATGATGAGGAAACACCTTGTCCTCTCTTCATTTGCTGCTGATGGGCTCATTTTCCCATGAGCACTGCTCATGAGGAGTGCAAGTGCTCTGAGGAACAGCAGAGGCATACCTGAGAAAATTGTGATCGTTTTTCACATCTCCACCTTGACTTTTTGATTAAGGAGAGGAGACCTTATGAACTTGTGTACATTTGCATTTACATCATCTGGCAGATGCTCCTATCCAGAGACCTGCAGAAGTGGTTTGCTTTCTACTTGAGTCCTTTATCCCTAGCACTGGCAACAAACAGGCTTGTGTCTAAAGATTAAATCAGTCTATGACAGTTCCAGGATCAGGAGCCAAAAGAGCACAAACACAATATACAAGCAACTTTTGTTATTAAGATAATTTATTATTGATAATTAAAATACTTATTGAACAGTTGGGTCTTCACTTGGCATCTGAGGGCTGCCAGGGACTCAGCTGTTCAGATAGCCAGGGGAAGAGTACTGTGAGGAGTCTTTATGTCTGTCTTCCTGGTTCCCTCTTTTGGGAGTCATGGATTTTGGGGAAGTTTGTCTTGAAGTTTCATTGTTAACAGTGGCTTGGTTTATGGCACTGCAGTAACAGATGCTTTCATAAAAAAACAGCACCCCAAGGGTTGGATGATTCAGCAGTTCCTCAATAAATCAAAAGTTACTCAATGAGTTCTATTTCTGGAGAAATGTAGGGAATTGACCCAAGAGTTAGGATCTTGAACTGTTGATCCTCTTGTTGAAAAATGTCATTGGTTTGGAACCATAATTTATTGATTTGCTCTTGAACATTCAAAAGTACTCATGGCCACTCATAATGAATTTATCCTGTTCCTTCTAAACAGGAAGAGCAGTATTCTTGTCTAGTGTAGTCACTGGTGGCTACTTACAGTAACTTAAATAGTACCCTGTTATATGCATTGTTCATTAGTTACACAACTGCATGTTTTTCTGCACATAATGCTGTTCGGAGATAACCCCAAATGAGACTTCATTACTAATTCCACACTGAAGGGAAGTGGTTTCTTCATCATTTTAATTGGTTCTTAATGAAGGCTCGGTCTGTTAACAAAACTGAGCGCACTACCTTAGAGGTAATGAACCTCTGGAGGAAATGATTAAATTTGTTATTAAACAAGTAGCAGTTCAAACACTTTAGTGATTAATTCCCCATGCTAATACATTTACCAATGCATGCTCTGAAAATAATAAAAGGGACAATTTACCTAATTTTATGCCTAATTTATACCTAATTTTTATCTTCAAAAAACAAAAAAAACAAAACAACTTTTATTAGTTTTCCTGCTTTGGAGAGTGATGAGAGTCCAGGTATATTCAAGCACTATGAACATTATGCATTAAAGTTCAAATAAATGACTGCTTTTAGGTTTCTGCCTTGCTCCGGGTTTTTTGAGTAGATATGTGCACCATTAAAGGATGTTTTTCCCTCTTCTTTCACTTCAAGCGCTTGTGTTGTGGCGTCTGTCTTCTAACAAAAACATGCATCAAAGTGCCGTGTAGTTATGAAAAACCCCCTCCCCGTTAGTCCGTTTTCTTCCCCACCACCCGGTCAATGCACAAGGTTTGCATCGATTTTGTACAGGTGTTGCAGTGAGAAGTGGCTCGTAATTAATTGTCATCCTGGAAGACATGTCACGGGTTGACGCGAAGGTCAGGAGATTACATTGCACATTTAATCTACTAAAAGAAACCAGATTTATTAGTTAGCAAAGTGGAGGACTGGCAGGCATTTGTCTCTTATACAGTAATAAGACAGCACTCTAATCACGTTCACACATACTTCAAATGGCTTTGAATACAATTGGTTCACTGTTGAATAAAGAGCTGGAAGCCTAGCACCTTGTAATAGACCTTACATCTAAAATAAATACAGTATCCCACAGTCTGAAACTTAAATTAGATTTATGTGCTTTTGATTAGATTTTGTTATCAGCAATAAAGGAAATTCATTCTGAGGCAGAAATGTTGTAGATAACAATAGGGTTGTTTTTGTGCATTTTTGGATGTGTACATGTGCTATAGTTCTCTCTCTCTGCCTCTCTCCCTCTCTCGCTGCTATTTTAGATTCATTATGATATTCTTTGTGTGTCCATACGACTGCAGTACCCTGTAAAATGGCCGCAGTCATGGAAACTGAAGTGTCTGTGTGCACATATCTCCCCAACATAAATACCATCCGAGATTTCCAGAAGTTCTACCAAGTTCTGCGGTTAGCGAGCTCGCTCTGACCTGAGCTATATTTATCTGTAATGCTGGCAGTTATTTGTCACCTACTGTGGCACTGAAGCTGTCTGTGTAAAAAGGTCAGTCATTTCGATTCCCTACCCCCCTTTTCCACTGTTCCCAACCTCATATATTGAGTGATCCACAGCAGCTGCTCGGATCTCTAAGCCGACTTCTGTCTCCAGCAGCTAATGCGTTATCCATGGGTTCCTTTGCAGTGGACAAAGTAACTGTATAATTATTTTAGGGCAAGCATAATATTTTGTGGGCCATTTGAATAAGGAATGGAAGGAATGGCTGCTTGAATGGAATGAACGTCTTCCTTTCGCGCTAATAAACCAACTCCCCTTTATCCTGATTCCACGTCAAATAAGATTAATATCAGATTCATTAACCTCAGCTCATCTCTCAACTGCTAAATATAAGGTAATGTATCATGATCTCCTCATGCCACTGGACTTTATTCGTTATAAGGGAAAAATGTTTAGAGGGTTGTTTTCTAACAATTGCAGCCATGTAGGCAAAGGCATTAGATCACCAGTTTAGACTCCAGACATCTTCATGCTTCAGTCATGCAATTGTTTGGAGGACTGATTCATCACTCTGCTTCTATGGTTACATAAGAATGCGGTTTCGGAAAACATGTAATTACAATGGCATTGTTTTGGAGGCCTATGCAGACTGGAGCTTTGTGAGAGTACCAGTAACCACCTCCTATCAAAAATACCTTCATCTTTACATCTACAGTAATGGAACAAGACCTGTAAATGGGCAAACAGCAAATCCTCTTATACAAGCATCCAACACAAAAGGCCAAGTAGTACCAGGCAAGAAAGGCTGCATATTTCAGTAGATTTGTGGCTGACTGATTCGACAGACTCTCCCATAACAGAATGTGTCCCATTCTGGGCTCAGCTGGAGAGGCTTGACAGAGGGTTTCAGCACCTTATAAATTATGCATAATATTTCTGCCGTAGATTAAATTCAATGTCTCTAATCTTATCCATTATAAGCTTTTTATATGTTCTGAGAGGTGTGTGTGTGTGTGTGTGTGTGTGTGTGTGTGTGTGTGTGTGTGTGTGTGTGTGTGAATTTCATTCACCAAATAGCTAAAAAATGGGCACAAATATATTGTTGCCATCATAAGAAAACTGGGTGTCTGCAAAACAGCAACTTCTTAAGAAAGGAAAAAACAATAACATAGTTTATATTTTATTTGTAGTTCCCTGGTAATAGAAAGCATAAAATGCTAATTTGCTTTTTACTTTATCTAAAACAAAATGAAAATAAAATGTTATTTTGCAGAAGCAATGAGAATCCCAAATGTATGATTGGCACTATAACAATGCCGGGTACAATGCATTGTACAATGCATTATTGCCACCTAAATGAATAACTTTTATAGAGAACTAAACTCAGCAGGGCACTAGCATGGGTTTGTTATAATTTGACATCTCTAGCTCCACAGAATCAATATGCTGCCCGTTCCTTGCAGTGTTGGCTCTATGCACACCAAGGGTTCAGGTTTAATATCTTGCCTTCTTACAGTATCTCCCTCAGATACTCAAATCAATCAGAGGATTCACTGAACGCTCAGAGGGAAAAGCCTTTTTAGAAGACACCCAGTTTGTTGGTCTAACCTTTATAGGTCTTTTGATCATTTATCATGTCTCTTTCCACTCCAGCGCTTCAATCTTAATATTGAGAGAACCTATTATGACCCTCAATGATTCAGAGGCATGGAAATGACACCCCCCCCCCCCCCCCCCCATTATGACAAAAGCACCATGGAGGGTGAAGACAGAGCCAATGTGTTACTAATGGGCCTTAATTGGTGCCCGATGGGATCCCAAGATCAGGCCTCTGTTTGATATACAGCCCACAAGACTTCAAGCTGGCTGGTCCTTTGGACGAGTACAATCTGCCTGATAGAGAAACCTTTATGTTATGAAACGCTGCTGGCACTGAAATGAACACGTTGGGTCGTGGTTCTAATTGAAGCGATCCCAATACCTTCATTACCCTGCCTTTGTATCATCAATTATTCAAAGAGGAATCGAATCAGTTAAAAAGGGGTCATAGTGGTTCAGCTAATAGGTGGGCATACCATTCTTTGAGCTGTTTACCATGTGAGGGGATGTTTTACCATGATAGACAATAAGAGAAGCCAATGCTACAGGGTCATTGTTAAGGAGACGTTTGAGGCACCAGGAAATCAATCGCTTGTTTTAGATCCAATTTCTAAGAGCTCGTCATTGGTTCTTTTTTTAGATAGATTAGTTAGTTTGCACTTAGCTGGGTTTTAAATGTTCTGTACGAGGTCATGTCATCCATTTATCTTGCCAACACTTTTTGTGGGGTTTTTTTGTGTGTGTAATTTGAGGGTAAAGTGTCGTTTGAAAGTTGTCTCTGTTCCCATGTTCTAGTAGTGCTCTTACAGATTAACATTAAGTCATTTTGTGTTTCCTTTAGAGGTCATGTCCTCATATAGGAGAAGGGAGTCAAATATGCTGCACTTGGACTGTTACTTGATACAAAGGTAACACCATGACCTTTGCCCTTCAATCAATGGGGCAAAGAAGGAAAAAAAAGTCCGGAGATGCCCAACCCAGGGGAAGGGATGATCACAGCTGAGGCCCAGAGGCTCAGTCTAAGAAACAGAAGTCCTTTTCCAGAGGATCCGCAAGACCTAAACAAACATCTCTGAGCCAAGTGTTTCCTGCACAAAGGGAGTGAGAAACCTACCTGCCTGCATTTCTCAAGACAGTCTCCTGACAGATGTCTTTAAATATTCCTTTTCTCCTGTTCCCTCCCCCCAAGGTTACTGGATTGTTGCACAGAACAGGAATATGAAAATTACAGATTTAACAAATGGACAGGTGGATAAGCTCTCCACAACCACGGCTAATACACAGCTCAGGGGTCACCTCGATGGGGAGAATGTTGTTCATCATTAATCTGTAACATTAATCTGCAAGGGAGCAGGGCAGTTCCCGCACCAATGCAGGAGCGGATGAGTCTGAATTTTTACATTACTTGGCTCAGAAAGAGATTTTATAGTCCTACCACACATCCCAACAGCCACAGCGTATTGCTCTGGTGTGGCCTTGTGATGGTGGCAGTCTTAAACCGCATGTAGGTAGAGGAGCGCAATGGCGTGGGTAAAGTGACAGTGTGAACAGAATGATGATGGAGACCAAGGCAAACGCAGCCTTCAACAGGATCTGGGAGTGCAGTAAATCAAAGTAAAGGGTCATGCATTCTATAAGCTGCGTAAACAGAGACATGTAACATAATGAATAGTGTGTTACTTAGCTTACATAACTGCAACATGGCCTCTTTTTAATGCTGATCAAAGGTATGTTTATGTTTTTAATGGTGGGTTGATGTTATTGATGATATGTAGGTGATGATACTGTATGTAAGTGAGATTTAGAATGCTGTGCATACTGTTTAACATTTGGTGAGGTGAATTTGACAGTTATGTTAATTGATATTTATGCATAAAACCTATTGTCATTGAACACAGATAGCTACAATATTTACTATAGTATAATAAGTAACGACAATGACCAGTGAGGATGCATACACTGACAGGGGTTTAAACAGACAGACAGACTTTCAACAGTAAACCCTGTGCAGGTGTGTACAATCCCAGGGGCGCGGTTACAAACAGTACAAATGTGAATCCGCTGCATGCGGGCCTTACCACGTGACTCGTGGGGGGAGGAGCCTTCCATGACAATTTGGAGCTGGCGTACCCCTTGTGGCTGCAACAGCCTTCACTGTTCTGGGAAAGCTTTTCACAAGATTTTGGAGTGTGCCTATGGAAATTTATGCCCATTCAGTAACAAGAACATCTGTTAGGTAATGCAATGATGTTGGACAAGAAAGCCCAGCTTTCAACTGACATTTCAGTACATCAGAGATGTTTATTGGGGTTGAGGTCTGGGCTCTAAAGACCACTGGAATTCTTTCAAACCATCTCTTTATGGACCTTACTGTGTGCACAGGGGTACAGACATGCTGTTGTCTAAAATTTCTTTGAATGTTGTAGCATTAATATTATTCTTCACTGGACGTAAAGGGGTCTAGCCCAATACCTGAAAAACAGTCCGAGATCTTTATCCCTCCTTCACCAAACTTTACAGAATCATCCATCAGACTGCCAGCCAGTAAAGTGTATTTAATCACTTCAGAGAACACGTTCCCACTGCTCCAGTGTCCATGGAGGCATGGTTTACAACACTCTGGCCGATGCTTCGCATTGATTTCTCTTAATGATCTTAGGCTGGTGTGCAGCTGCTTGGCCATCAACCCATTTCCTGAAGCTCCTGACCCACTGTTCTTATGATAATGTTGCTTCCCAAGGCAATTTGGAAGTCTAGTGAGTGATGTACACACTACAGCATTCATCCCCCTGCTAATGATGTTTGTCTCTGGAGATTTAATGCACCTGTGGTTGAATTTGATAATTCAGTAACACCTGAATTCGGTGATTAGGGGTGTCCACATAATTTTGTCAATTTGATTAGCTCAAGGTGAAATGTAAGCAATGAATGTTATTATACCATGATTATACCATGAGTCATATGTCTGGATCCTGTATAATTACGTAATGAAGCCTATGAATTAAAGCTGAGTGATACTGGTATACGCCATCATAGGTTATTTGATTGCTAGAACATGACCGTCCTGAAGAAATCAGAATGACAAGACATCTTTAGTTTATGTTCTCGCATGCAACAATTTTTTTTGATTGAAAATCTGATGCATATACTGTGATCTTAAAGGGCCCTTAATCTTAATTTTTTATTTGAAGGTACATTTCTTTTCTTACTTTTCTTTGATGTCCACTTTCAACATTTGTGTGGCTTTATTTTCCAGAAACAGTCAGAATTCTATTTCACATGACCGTATTTCAACTTCTCTTTATTCCTTCGAATAAGGTGGATATGAGACTTTGTTCAGACTGACTGCAATGCATTGTGCCTGATTCAAAAAGCACTCACAGCCGTAACATGCCAAACTGCAGTGTGTGTGTGTGAGGCAAAACTGCTGCAGACTGAATAGGGGGAGAAAAGTAAGTTTTTCTAGTGACATCAGAGAAATACTGATTTTAAAACGGTCTGTTTTGCAGCTTAGATGCCATATATGGACCGTATGGACTTGGAGGAGTGAATGGTATGTTTTGAAATTTTTACACTATTTGCATATTACTTCAAAATTCCTTATTTAACTAAAGTGAATGAAATACAGTTTTCCATGATAGCCCAGAGTCATCAGATTACAGGATGCATACTCACTGTCAAGTGTTCAAATATTTTGCCACTCTCCCATCTGGCATGTTGTTCGGCATATATAAATAAATTGAGTGTTAGATGAAGCTGGCCAGCTGTGGGGCATTGTATTGGATCGCTTTTTGGAAGGAAGTCAGGCGTCGTCTGTCGCTGGCAAAACACCTGAACTGCCACACTCAGGGGAGACTGAGAGACTCAGAGAGAGAGAGAGAGGTTTTGTGTTTTTAATCCTCTTCTTTGGGACAGAAGAAAATCCACCAGCTTGCCTTTTGTTATTTCCTCATGAGAAGGATACAATCGACTTGCTGTATTTTGGTTTTTTTTTCACCCTTGCAATATTGGTGCGATCATGACTTTCTCTGCTGCTCATATGTTTAAAATGGACAAGGGTGGCACTATACATTTCCAGCCATCCAGGAAGATAAACTATGTTTTTAGCATAGTTTTAAAAATGTAGAAATTGGTCTGCAATAAACTAAAGTTCTTCTGTGTGGTGTATGAATAGGCTGGAAAGGCTACCCTTCAGCCTCCTTCTGTTCACAACATTAAATTAAAAAAAAAAAAAAAACATTCACTGTATGGATCAAATACAGCCCGTGAAGTCAGAACCCATCAAAGTGAATGACTGTGACTAACTACCGGTATAATATTTCTAACCCAAATTGCATTTCTGAAAATAGGCTCTGAAAGGAAGTGATTTGCAGAGACATTATCACAAGCACAGAAATAATATTAGCTTTCACACGCTTAATATAAGCATCTCAGGGGACCCAGGGCTGCTTACGAACAGTTCTGTGAATGTACGTGATGTGTGGGTTGAGCACAACCCCACCTATGCCCCACTCCCCTAACCCCTTCCTCCTGCATGTAATCCTTTGACAGCATGAAGTCCCTCTTAATCTTAACATCTCCTCTCCCCCATTTTGGAGTTCTGGGATGAGCTGAGGCACCGGGCTCTCTGTATCTTCCCTGGAACCTGCAGTAGCCAGTAAGGCCACTGGGGGGAGATGTGAGCTTACATGGACTTGGACACTTCCCACCCAAACTGCCACTGCTGCCACCATACAAACACACAGTGTATGACCTGTCAGAGCTTTCACTGAGTTTAGTGAAGAGGCGTCAGTTTGCATTTGGCCACATTCGAGCGTCTGCTCTGCAAATGACTCGGTTAGTGCAATCATAATTAGATGAATCACACTGTAACTTGATCTCTCTCCCTACAGCTGCTATATGCACTCATGTCTCATGCATCCTTTCCTGCTGAAATAAACCGCTCGTGGCAATTTTAATTTCACTCCTTTATTTCCTCAGCTGATTCTCTGCACAGGTACAAATAGTCACAGGACCTTGTTACTGACTGACTGTGATCTTGTGCCTCATAATATTTGCCCCCTGTAACACTGGACCCTAACATTGTGTCCTATAGCTGTGCCTGCATCAAAAAGGCCAACAGACCCAACTGGTTGTTAATAATTCCATGGTGGAGCATCATTCTCCATGCTGGTACTCAGGGAGTGGCTGAGACTCCTGCTGGAGCTCGACCACTGGAACTGCGAGACACTGAACTGGAATGTCTGAGTCCCGCAGTCGATTCGTCTGGACGCAACCACCAGCCTGGAAAGGACCCGAAACGTTAGGAAGCCGCTAGTGTAAAAGTCTGAATGAAGATGCTTTGAGGCTTGAAAAAGCCAGGCTGAGCTCTAGCTTTGAACTGGTACGACAGAAGAGGAGTGCTTTACTCGGGCCCCACAGAGAAATCAATGAAAATGGACAGCTTGGTTTTCTGCCACGTCCAAAAAAGGCACTCTCTCCATTCTTGCCCCCCATCTCTCCCCTTCTGTCCAGCTATCTAAGACTATCACTAGGGCAACATCTTGATGTCATGCGTGATTTTAATGTGCTTTAGATTTGGGGTTTAAGATGACATGACATACTTACCAAAATGCAGAACAAGCCAATAAAAAGAAAATAAAAAATTGCTTACTTTTTATAAGCACTGTAGGATTTGAAGTGCGGCAATTCCTGTTAAAGTAGCCAATTACCTGGATGTTCTTTGAAAATCAGATAGGCAGTCCACCCGGCTGATTCACACAAAGATAATCCTTGCCCTGTCCATCAAAACCAGATGCAGTTACTGTTAGATTTTCCCCTTTGCCTTGTTGAGTGCAATGTAACATTCTTTGCATGTTACCTTTCTCTGTTCATTGGCTACGTCGTGTTTCACTATAGATGCTTGGGTAATAGACCGTTCAAGGTGTATTTCTGATGCTGTTTTCTGCGCTGACTGACATGCAGCTTCAACCCCTCCCCTGCCTTGTGTCTTGCCTCCCTAAAAACGACCAGCAGAGATCCCATCACAGAGTTATCAAACGGCAACCACAGTAAGAGAATGAGAGGCAGTGGGAGACAAACAGACAGAGAGAACATTACAGACAGGAAGAGAGCAATAACGAGGGAGAACAAAAACATCTCAATAGACACAATTTTCTGCCTTTCCACCCATCAGATTAAGTGCATTGCTGATCTCTCTTACTCTGCCCTGAAAGGTTTGTGTGAAATCCCATCCTCGAGGAAAGAGTCAGGTTCCTGCTGGTGTGCCGCTGGCAAAGGGTGGCAACGAGGATGAGCAATAGGATCTCAGTGTTGGCTGAAGGGGAATTCGAGGATGAGCATTGGGGGGGGGGGGTTACTCTGCAAACCCAACATTGTATCTAGGGTAAAGAAAGAGTCACCCCTGTAATTTGAGTGGCCCAGACATCGTAAACCTTTATTGGTTATCTGCGGGGAGGGAGGCGAGACCTTCTAACTGGTATGTGCATTTGTAGCTTTAAATGTAACTTTATAGACTTTGGTTTAAAGAGGAGAAAGCAAATAACTGTGTTACATGCACAGTTAGACAAAGTAAAGGCAACCATGTTTCTCCAGCTCCCAAAGGATGAAAAGAAGTGCACCGTTAGCTTGCATGTACATTTTAAGAACCTTCAGCTGGGGGGCCTATTTTGTCCGTGATAGTGCGGTGAAGGTGCACGACGTCATCTCAGCTAAGCATGATAGCAAACCACCTGGCACCATTGTTTGGTTTTTCTCAGTTATTAAATCTATCAACAGTAACCTTTTAGATCTTTCTAAGCAAGTGTGCTGAATTGTTTACCTTTTGTAAATTTATTACTTTAAATGTAGTGTTACAGTAAAGACACTTTTCAACTGGTTAGTTGAAACTAATTCATTGTGAGTAATGTAGAATTTATATTTATATCCACAATGTAGGCTAGTTTCATTAGCAGTAATAGCGTCTAACCTTGTCAAGGCATTCATTGTACATGCTAATTAACTTGCTTATGGTACATGCTTATTAATTAAGCTGCATCCATTGCCTTATTTTTTAATAAAGGAGTGCACAATATTTGGTGTGACATATGAATGTATTACATTGTGAAAACAAACCAGAATGTTCAAAGGCCTTTCTTAAAGAAGAAATAAAAAATGAGTCATTGTGGCAGGGGTTAAGTTGTGGATGAGGTGGTGCTCCTCTTGGCCCCACCCAGTCAGAGAAACTCCACCTACCTGGCAGAGGACTACCTAGCCTTGAAAAATGCCATTGTGAGATTGGAAGATATGCACAGCTCAAAATTGATAGAAAATTGATAAAACAGGGGGCAGCGATGGACACCCAATGGGACGGTTCAGAGGGAGGGAAAAAACTAAACGTGCGGTGGGTCACTGAGGAGGAGGAGGAGTCACTCTGCTTGTTCAGAGCAGCTTGAAAGAGAGGGTGGATTCTTTTTTTTTTTTCTATTTCATCCTTACCAGATGGTCATACATGCACGTATGGTGTTTTCCTACTAGCCGTGTATTGTTATGAATGCAAATGTCTCAGGTAATCTGTTGTATCTGATGGAGGCTTTTGAAGCTGGCTCCTTCCCTGTGCTCATGCTCTATGTGCTATTTTCACCATGTTGACTGTCGTGATCGGAGAGATACGTGTTCATGTTGCAAAAGCCGCCCCCAGCTGACATTCACGTCCAATTTGTGTCCCTTGCCTTTGCTATATACGAGAGGTATCCAATCAGACTCCTGAGAATCCATTTCTCTCTGAGCAGCTAATTATTGAGCAGTTTGTGAGCCGAGGTAGGTGTGTCAGTGCGGACAGCCAGTGTGTAGTGAGCAGGGGACCGTCTGCTGTGAAGTGTTTCAGATCATGGTGAGGCTCTATCATTGTAATAAGTGAGGAAGCAACACCTGTGACCTAAAACTACTGATATTATAAGTACATCAATTTTTTTGTCTAAACTTTCATTCCATATCATTTTAACTGAGCTGAGAGGGGAAAAATACTGTTTGTCTGTTACCTATAACATCCTTGAACATAATTTATACTTTTCTACTGCTCTTACAAAGCAAAAGGTTTCATATTTATGGTATTATGCGAATTCCTGATTAATATCTGATTCCAGTCTCGCATAATTATATTAAATGGGCATCTCGAATTTGGCCAGTTTTAATGCTGCAAAATATTATATCTGACCAAGGGAAAACATCTTAAATCTAGCGTAAATATCTAATATCTCATTATATGGGCTAATAATTTTGGTTTTAAGCATTTATCTTGAAACAAGATAATCTATCTGCCAATATATTGAGAGATTTTACTTAATACAATTTCTTAAAATAGAAAAAAAAATCTAGAGATAAATTCAATAATCTTATTATTTTCTTACAACAGTCTCAAAATGAGAAATATTGGATGCACTACACTTAAAATGTTTTCACTTGCTAAGATCTGATCTTTTTTTGCCATGAAGTTATCTAACTAAACACTCAAGCACGTCACCAGGCTGCCCAGGTGACTTTCCTAGTTAGGAGCAAAAGATGGTTTTGAAAAAAAAAAAAAAAAAAAAAAGAAAACTTTGAGGATGCAGAAGTGGAGCAGGCATATCGCGGGCAGACAGATCCGTGGAAGCGTGAATCACACCTCTCTCGTCAGCACTGATAAACACCTGTATGTGCACAGACTCACTGTGTGTGACACCCCGCCCGCTCCGTTCTCTCACTCCGCTGATGTATTCTCCACCGCTCGGCTGGGAGCCTGATGAATGACCTCCATATGTTCTCTCCTTTTAGCACAGCATTCCTTTTCTGAGCGCACTGGTGAGGTGTATGCTGGGGAATAGCAGCGTGATCTAAATAAGCCCTTGCTTTCCCTCTAAGCTGTACGTCCCATCCAACATGCATTCGGCTGTATGGAGGTTGCATTTCTCTGCAGCATATAGTGAAAAGGGGGGAGCTGGAGTGAAAAAAGTGGGTGCGAAGGCAATAAAAAGCCAGAGCTGGTTCTGATAAAGAGCAGCCCTGGGCGTTAGCAAATCAAAATCAGAGGACCCCGCAGGGTCGGTAGGTGTTTGGGAAGTCCATGCCGGAACTGGAAATCCCTTGTCTGGACAAGACGCTTTCACTGCTCATGCACACACACACACACACACACACGCACACACACATACACAGAAGTAAACACAAATAGCCCCGTGGCAAAGATCGTATCGTCCAGTTAAGCCATGTAGCATTGTTGACTCATTCAAACACAAAAACAACAACGCCAAAACCCCTGATTTGATGTGCACACACAACTGCACAGAACAGCCCTGAATTAAGCGTGAGGGAGCCAGTAAAAGCATCCTTGGAGGCTTGCGGACAATGCACCCTGCTAGCCCTTCCTGCAAGCCCCGGCAACAGAGGAGAAGCAGTTAGAGGTTGTGATGAATTTGAGCAGTGCAACGGGGACCACGCCAGGGCTGCAGTGGGCTTGAGAACCTTTAGCAAAATTCATCTGTGCACGCAGCAGAGATAAATGATGACATTATTTCACCTAACAGCTTCACATGTGCATTGGGTGCGTGTAATAGAACAGGGAGAGAGAGGGAGATGAGGTAGTAGGGTAAACTCTATATCAAGCTCAAACTCATGACATTAGGATCTCCACTGATAGGCATTGCCAGAAATTGGCTTTTCCGTCTCCTCCTAAGGGTTGGTGCCTGATACCGTCAGCCTTACAGGCAGGCAAATGTGGAGTGTGGAAGCACGGAGGGCAGACTACCGGACAGGTAATGAATCAGGTGCACATTCAGTCTCAGAGTGTGTTCATCAGTTTCTGTCTGGTCTACAGAAAGTCAATCATTTTGTGTACCAGTCCAACAGTATGTTAACCAACCATGGCAAATACGTCTTTAATATCATTCCTGCACCGGAATGCATGCATCCAGATGCAAATATGCAGTTGCACACACATGCATGTTCATACATTACAATGAAAGAGGTCTTCATGTTCGTGCTATAGTGTCTGAAACAGTCACATTCAAATGCAAATGCATCCCACATCCCCTTTGTAATGCAGTCTACTGTGTACTTTGTGTACAGAGCAATGGTGTGGTCTTGGCTTGCTGTGTTGATCTGTGATGTTATCGCTAATGATGTTAATAATGATGATGATGATGAGGAGGAGGAGGAGGAGGAGGATGATCTGTATGCAGGTGCCTGGTCAGGTTTGTCATCAGCATCGTCATAGCTGATGATGAATGCATGCATGTGTGCATGTGTGTGCACATGTGTGAATGCATGTGTGTGTGTGCATACATGCCAGTTTGAGCACTTTGTAGGCAGAACAATATTTTAATCAAAGTACTAATGTATCTCTTGATATCTTGTGCATGGATGTGTTTTCCAATGAACACACACACATAGAGAGAGCATATGATGAATAGCACATGGTGGTCATAGAAAAACTACAGATATAAAACACATTAAAACATGGATTCGGGAGAAAACATGTACATCAATCAAATCGTTTCATCTCCACATGAACGAACATGGAAACATAAGAACGCAGCATGTTTTCTTAATAATAATAATATCTAAAAAAATGTATTGCAATTTCTTCAGTATCATATTGCAAAGTGAGAAACAGATGGGCTATTTAAAGCTTTAATCAGAGATTTCAGAGAGAGAGGCACTGAAGGCAGAGCCTGAGGGCAGTCTCTCATGTGCTTCATTGGCTGAACTCTGAATGCAAGAGCCATTCACCAATGGCATAAAGAGGTTTGCAAGGTGCAGAAACATTGCTAACAATGTGCTAAAGCTACTGGGAACTATCTAGATATTTGGTGACCATAAATCAACCATCAGACAAAAATAGAACATACATATAATCCCATAAAAAGGACAGAAAAATATGAGCATCCACAGATGCTAAAAATGCAATGTCAGAGAATAACTAGATCCACTTATAAGAGGCTTCTCACATATTTACATATTTCTTTTTTAATTTACCAACTGAGACACATCAGCATGCATCATGCTGGAAGGGCTTCGATACAGAAATGAGAACAAACGGTTAGCAGGAGGTCATCTGCAGGTGCTAAGCGGCTCCTACTGCTTTTCATTCGCTGGTGACTGGTGGTAATTTTGTTCTGAAGTTAGAGCTGCCTAAAAGGATAGATGCTTGCAGCTCACTTTATTAGAATCCTACCTTGCTCCTACCCTGCCTGGCCACTTTAAATGACCTAAAGGTGCCCTTAGTGCCCTTCAGGCAGTCTCCCTCTACTCCATTCATCTCTGGTCGGTTTCTGGACCAGTGCTGACCTGATTTAGACTCTGGACCACTCTCAGCACAGCTGTTATATCATTGTGCGCTGATATCACGGTATTGTTTTCTGGATGTAACGTGGATTTGACCTGTGATGAAACATACATTGAAGTTTTTACATGCGTCTGAGTTACAGAGTGGTCAGCCAGTCAAGTGATGGAGGATGTTTCACATTGACAACATCAAAATGGGATACAGATTCTAATTTCTATAAAATTAGCAGCTCAGTTTCTAACAACACCAAGGTCATAGGTTTGATTCCCATGGAGCATACATACTGGTAAATATTTAAATCACTCTGGATAAGTACATCTGCCAAATGCTGAAAATGTAAATGTTACCATTAATTTTTTATGCACACATTTCATATCAACAGCAGGTCATTGGAAAGTCAAAAGCATACCCAACATTAAAAAGAATACCACATAAATTAATACATTAATCAAAACGGAGTGCAATTCAAAACGGAGTGCAAGATACTGGAATGCAACTACTGAACACCAAAGTGGAAGCTGACTTATATTTCCATTCCATAAACACTGCCACTGCTTCAGCTGGGCTTGCAGACCCTGCAGACTTAATATGGGTCAGAGACTGCTGTACTACAACCAATCAGCATCTTTATACCATTTATGTAAATGGTCTGACTTCATGAATATTTAAAGAGGTGAGGGCAATGACAAAGCAAAGAAGAAGGTATCGTCAAGTGTCGACAGGAGAGGGCCCCATACTCTGCTGACCCGGGTGTTATTTCCCTCCTGGGAAGCTGGCACTCACACGCGCATGCAAATTCATTAGTTAATGCACCTGGGCTGGGAAATGTAGGAAAAACTGTACATTTCATTTGTGGCTGGCAGTAAGGTTATGATAACAAAGGCATGTGAAAGCACACTGCATTATGCTCTCACCGTATCCTGTTTCACTTTTCCTTAGAAATATGTAGCCATTTGCCTGGAAAGAGCAAACTAATCCAGCAAGCTGTACCGTAGTAATTATGACGTGTTCTCAAACAAGATCACCGGTTCCCAGAGAACTGGGTCAGGTAGCGGCAGGAGGAGAAAAAGTGCATTAATGTTCTTTTGTGAGTGTGAAAACACACAAAAAGCACACCTTCTTCTGCAGGGCAAACAATAATTACCCCCCTTCCCAGTTGCCCCCAACCCCCCACCCCCACCCCCATGTAACCCTAAGGAGCATTGTAAGAATATGACATACTTAGCAGTAACAAAACAACTGTGTAATTCAGGTCAGCACAATGCCTAAGGCAGACATAATATCCCAGCCATCTTTCCGGCGTCGGTTTTTCATGTTTATTTTATGGCAACAACCTATGAGGCTAGATGACATTTCATTCCTGCATGCCAGCAGAAGTCATATTTCCCCTCCGACTGCTTTGTACATAGCATATTGCTCTGATTCCTCATGCAGGCTTTGTAGTATCAAGACGTGTTCGCTAATACCTTGCATCAATTTGACAACCTTGTTATGCAACCTTGATATGGATTATAAAGAATATTATAAAGAAGATTCTTTTTGAATGGACAGTCAGGTTTAAATGCAAGAAAGCTCAAGGAATCATATTTTTGTATTAATGGGCAAACATTTGGGAATTTTTTATTCTTATGTAATTCCTACAAGTTGTGATACATTAAGAGCCATTTACAGATAAATGATTTTTGTCCAATTTGGTGATTTCTCCTTATTAATATTTCACTAAGGGAAATTAAAACTGTATAAGAATCATTACTACTGTTACACAGGTTGCATGAAAAAGCAAGCCTACAGAAACAGATTAAGGATATTACCAAAAACAATTAACAAGCTGTTCAAGAGATTCCTCTTAGCAGACCTTAATGCTTAGGTGGTGGCAATCCTGGACAAATTCAGCCTATATATTTCTAATTAGTTCAGTTTGAGTGTGGCATTATTTTAGCAGCAGATTTAAAAGGACAGTTAAAAAACTGCTTTTGATTTGTATTATTATTGTTGTTATTGTTAATAATAATAATAATAATAATAATAAAACATTTAATGTATATAGCTCCTTTCACAAAATCAAAAATAGATGTGGTCAGCTATCGGCTAGAACCGGGATGGGTGTGATCAGTGGGCGTGTCTAGGTAATGGGCTCATTCTGCACATTTGTTTCTCAGTGCCTCATTAGTTCTTTATCTACAGTGGGTTGCTGTATAAAAGTGAGGAAGATTAACTCCTGTTTATAGAACATATAATAGATCATGGCAGGTGCTAAAAAGCCCTAGACTACTGCTCGTGTGTGGCATATTTTTCTTTCATTTGATTTCATGTGCTTGTTTCTTCTCTTCTCCCAATTAGTGGAACTTCAAACCATTTAAATTTTCCCTCACCCCAGTTCCCCCATGGCTTCTTCCAGTGGATCTTGTCACATATAATAACCTTTAACACTAATGTTACATTTTGCAGTGTACTTAGAAGTGCTGGTGGGCAAAGCAAGGCTTTATGAAACACTGAAATGTTTGAAGCACTTGTTCTGGAAATTGTTTTGAGGTTTCTAAACCCATCCACAGTCACACCTACAGACCACTTTTGATTTTTGTGTACTTTGTAGCCCATGAAGTATAGACCCTTTTAATGTGTATTCTTTGTGGAACATGTTTCATCTATTGTGGTGTGAAGTGTGAGTGAATGTAGATAATTATGCTCATGGAAAGTGAAGCCCTGTAGTGGAAAATTAAGGAACAATCACTCATATTTGTTATACATATCAAGACTTTTATTCAAAAGTATCATCTGCTCTGCTGTTTTGGGCTGTGTCAGCTTCTTGTTTTTGCAAATGATCTCCCCAGTTGTTCACATGAACACTTTTGCTGCCAAACATAGGTATTTTTTTATCATTATAAGAAGGTAGATATCCTGCCACTAAACCAGAGGACTGTGTGTCCTAGGAACAAACGTATCTGTCATATTTTCTGACCTTCTGACCAATGGCATCAGCAGTTTGGTATCTGCCACGTGGATTTTCCATCTTAATCTAACCTATCTATAAGTCTAGCTACACCTAACTTGTTCTATCTATTGCTATTACTCTCTATATATCATGTCACTATACCTATCCTAACTATCATTCACAGTGTGTCACTCAGTAGCCTTTCAATCAATATGTCCTATCACTAACCTTATCTAGCCTATCACTGACTAAATCACACTGTTAGTCATTATATGTTGTTATGTCACTATCAAAATCTCTCTCCTTTCACAACAAGTTGTGTCTCCTTTCACCCTCTAAGTTGTGATGTGTTTACTTGACTTTTAAGCATTCTTGGAGTTTGCGGTTGAGACAGTTGAGATTGAGGTTTGTTCCAGACGCTGTCAATCCAATGTAGGAGTGGCAGGTAGGCTACCTGTCTAAATATGATTGAAACACACTGAAGCTTCACTTAGCCATGATCACATGAAATCGGCATTTTGAACCACACTTCTGAAGCTTGACACAGCATTGAAACATCAGTATTGAACGTCCCATCCCTAGAAATTACTGGGGTGTTTTTGGATGGAGTGAAATGGCCCCTCAGACTGGTACTGTGATGAGCGAGTTAGAGCTCCTAGGTGAGACACTGCTGTGCACTGGGGAGGAGAAACACTGGGGAAGTGGATGGAACTGACTTCCAAAACTCACAACAAAAAAAAACCTGCAGAAAGCATTGGCTGTGGTTTGGATTATGCTCAGTAAGCTACTAACACTCTCTCTGCACCAGCGATTGCTGTGTGGATCCAGTTCCATTCTTTTTCAACTAACATTGCTGTTTTTCCATAGTGTTAAGAAAAGTAGGGTGTAGGATGTACTGGTGGGAGGGGGGCTGGGATATTTATCACAGATGGAGAGTAGAGTTTTAAAAAGACTTCAGGAGCAGAGGGGGTCATCATTGCTCCGGTGTACAGCCAGTGCTTCACTCTCGCATCTCTGTTACAAAAACAGTGTATGCCATGGCCATTCGGCTCCAATGCAAAACCTGCCACTGAAAAGCTGAATCTCAAGCAGAGTTACTGCACATGTCAAGGACTGACTTTCCAACAGATGAATATGGAGGAACAGTATGGACCAGTGTGCAGGAATAACAGAGGTAAAAAGATAAAGATTAAATGGCAAGGAACAGTATTACTTCTCTCTGAGTCCGCACCTGAAGGGTTGTTCATCAAATCCCACGTAGTATCCAAATCTTCTATATGCCATGCCTGGAAGCCTCAGGATACTGTACATTGTTGCTAGGAGAATAATGGAAAGCCTTTATGAGAAAGGCTGTATATAAACTAACCTATTACTGTATACAAACAAGCAAATTCAAGTGCTCTTTTAAATGTTTTGGATGCTTGTGTTCCAAGGGATTGTGGGTGTTGTGACTGGGGGCAGTGGTGCAGGGTTTGCTTACGTGGTCTTTAACAGTAAGTCGCTTCCCCCTGCCTGAGCTAATCTTTTTGACTCTCAAATGGGCTGTCCTGATGTTTTATGCAGGTAAACAAAACCACCCCAGGAAACAAGCAAATGAAGATAGGAAGCACTAAAATAATGAAAAGAAAGACGCTCCTGAGTGAGAATACTTGACAACTTTCAAGAGCTTTAAAAAACCAAAAAACCTCTGTATACTCATCATGCACTTTCCCAAGACAATTTAAAAATGGCACAATGGAAGCCAGATGACTCTTATTCCTATTCACAACGTGATAAGGAAAAGCTGTTACACCATCCCGTAGGGACGTGATAGTCGAAGGTGTTGTCTTATTTCAAAGGCACAAATTCCTCTTGAAGGAAATTTAGGCTGATCTGTAAGAGAACAGAAGCCCCCGCTATTATCACAGTTATTGTGTTTGAACAATAAAGCCACTTAGGAAAGAAACAATCAAGAAACGAGCAAATATATGAGGGTTTAGACACTGATTTATTGATGTGATGGGCAATATTAATAAATCACTGAAGCCTTATGAATTTTTTCACATATGCAACCGATTTACAGAGTAGGTTCAAAGTATTACAGTGATTCAAATAGCATCAGTATACAATGCAGAATTTAATTGTACTTTATTAACTGTAGTAGTTAATTGTAGTTCTGTGTATTATCTGTATTGGTCTATATAACAGCATATTTGTGTATCTATATAAACCTATCTATTTTTAGTTGCTGTTCAACAGCCTCGTTAATCCATGTGACATCTGAGCAGCCATGACTCTTTTTGTTCTTAACAGGATAAGACCATAAGACCATATTCATACAGCACTACATACATGGCAGGCAAGACTAGAAGCCGTTTTGAAGACAACTGCCCATAAACTGTATATACCAAAAAGGTGCGTTGTTCCCAACACTATTTTGCATAGGCCTGAACCCTTTCAGCCAATCATCAGTAAGAGTTGTTACATACAGGCGCAGAACTACCATCAGTTACCTCCTGTATGTGGAAGACAACAAGCTGTATGCCAGGACAGAAAGGGACAAGACAGAATAGTCTGAGGAGAGAGAGAAGAACTGTAAGATGCTGTTCTTAAGGCCAGACTCCTGATGATGTAAGAAGTAGCCCATCCAAAGTCCCACATCCAGTGGCTGTACACATGCAAGAAGCAAGTGTAAATTCCATTGTCTTCATGAGTGAATCCAAGCTAGAGTCCCCAACCATGAGCTGATGAGAGTGCCTCAAACATATAGGGGACATGTATGCCAAGAAATCAGAAGAGGCTTATCCATGGAAGGATAAGCCCCTTCATGAAATGTACCAACGAAAAAAAGCAGATGTAGCTGGCATAAGAAAATCTTTAAAAAGACAGTACAGAGACACTAATTAGGTCACAAAAACAAGCACTCAACACTAGGTGAACTGGAGAAGCTGTTTATTATATCAGAGCCAAGCTGCAGACTGTGGGGGGGAGACTGAGATAATCGACCTCCCAGAAGCAGGGTTCAAGATACCAAGAGAAACAGCCAAGTGGCAGGATCCACACGCAGCAAAGTAGACAAGGCATATAACCTGGACCCCACAAATCTAAATGGGAGAATTCACAGATTGTAGATTACGAGCAGAAAGCAGCACTGGTAATAGATCCCAAGTGATGGAAGCAATAGATCTCAAGTAATGGAGAAAGAAATACCAGTTAGATGAAATAGAAAGAATGTATAAGGTTAATATGAAAGTCATTCCAGGACCAGTGGGGTAGTTATGGCTGTGATCCCTAAGCCTAAGAAGTAGCTCCAACAGCCACTTAATTCAGGACACCATACTAATAATAGATCGGATATCCATTTGTTCTCAGAAAAAAAGATCCTCATTTCTTGGTGGCATGTACTTCACAAGATATTTTGATTATTTGATGCTGTGATCCATGTATAATTGCATCACCTTTTTGCAGCATATTTGTCAGCTACACATCCATGCTGAGATTCTCTTGTTTTGCCACATCGCAAATGTACTCAGTTTGATTCAGATTAGGTTACTGCGTAGGCCACTGAAGCACCTTTAACTTGTGTATGCATTTTTCTGGAATCCTCTAAGGTCAGTAATATTATTTGTCACATAACAACAACAGTTCTGTTGAGTAAACAGAAATCATATTGTATATAGCTATGAAAATTACATTTTACTGAATAGATGTTCTGCATAAGGCTTAGGACAGAAACACCTAATGTTACATTTTTTTCAGCATGCTTCTGGCAAAAGTCATGATAAATGTCCATTTGTAAATAATATCATTTTGTTTGTGTTCCACATAAGAGGATTTTAAATATAACTCAATTGAACAGCAGTCAGAGGGCCATTTCTTTCAGAAATCCACTAAAGTGCCCTGCCCAAGTAGTCTTTATAGTCTTTCAATATTTGATTAGGCTCGATAGTTTTGCTCCATTTTGCATTTAAATGTCTGCTGAAATATAGCTGCTGACTTAATTGACACTGAGCACATGTAAGTTCCTGTGCAGCCTTTCATGGGTCCAAAGGTGATTGTCTGGTCGCCCTTCTCCAATTGCACATTGCACTTTGCCAAGCTTTAAAGCGCACTGAAACCAGAGCTAGCATCTACAGCTGTCAGGGTGGCCAGTGTGGCCGGTGTCTGAAACAAATGGGAAAATCAGTCTTCAGCAATTCCGGGTTAATCATCCATTCAACAGCCTTCAAGTTAGAGAATGCCAGCCAGATTGATATTTATACCAGTGTTAAATCTTACTCACATACAAGTGTAACAGAAGAACTATTCCTTCCCAGTGTGGCAGAGAAAAATGACCTGCATGAATCTGTGCAATGAGAGCAATGATTGGTGAACTTGTAGAACAGGAACTGAGCCAAATTATGAACCATTTTGCCAGGAGTGTTAAATCTGCAACAAATGTGGACTGTCTGATAAAGCGATACATTTAGCAACCGAAATCCCTTTTATCCCCTATTATCATAAGTCGGCTATGCAGTGATGTTTACACGCGAGGCCGTATGGAGGCCTTGCTCTCCTGGTCTCATGGCGGGCCGCTCTTTCAGGTCCTCTGGGATTGAACAGTGACATTAAAAATTGAAGTGTGAAATGAGGAAATTATCTGCTCGTCTCTTCATGGTGCCCTCAGACCCACAGCATAGATGAAGGCTCATGATTAATTTATGCTGTATTACCCAGAGAAAAGAACATTGGCTATGCAGAGTAAGGTGGTTACGTACTGCAGTTACATCACAGTCCATTCCTTAAATATTCAGCACATACCGTATCAGCTCTCCTAAAATTAACGACACCATTCCCTCGCCTTACTCTGCATAGAAGCTGCAGCTATTAGCTAGCTGATCTATGCCATTTGGTGAGTTTCAAATCTGTGGGATAAGGTGTCTTTTATGACAGGCATCCATTGGGAACCGGAGTCATTAATGAATGCAAGGAAGTTACGAATTATGCTCTTTGTCTGAGCAGCTGCATAATCATCGTTTTGATTTGCCCGCCCACATACAATCTTATTGGCTGAACAATGGCCTACTGTTCTTTGTGAATCAAATGTTGTTCCATGTGACAGTATTTCTTTGAAAAGTGACAAGGAAAAGTTCTAAATTACTTATGAGACCATGCAGACTGGAGCAAATTAATTTTTGTTTTTGATGCAGTTGCTGTTGTTGTTGTTGGTGGTGGTGGTGGTGTTTATTCTACCTACTTTGTTTGCTTGTGCCACTAACGGAAATACAGGGTTGCAAAGGTTTTAAGCATGTGGGAACTTGTTCAAATTGATCTGGGTACACTGTGTTTGGCCAACACAAAAAGCTTCCTATAGACACCCATAATTACAAAATATGATGGAATCACCCCAGGAGAATTGAAATAACACATAATCTGTACCTATTTTACAGGCTATATGAAAAAGTCCAATTAAATCATTACCATAGTCCACATTAAACTTTCTCTACCCCATTTCTGTTGGTGCAAGCAAATTTACAAGGGTAGTTAAGAATAAATATACCAAATAAATACTACGAAAAGTTACCACTAGTTTAAATTCACATCCGGTTACGGGACATGGCCCTAAACAGTTGAAAATAACAAATGACAAGATGTCATTTTTCAGTGGGTATATATTGTGTGAAAGCATTATCTCTGCATGCCATTGCTGTCTGCCTCATCTTCCTTTCCTCTGAAAGTGTGTCCCTGCTTGTCCTCTCTCTGGCTTTTCTATGTGCAGAGCATTTTGTCACCAAGAAACATGCTGCATTATAATGTTACAGGGCCAGTGGATGTAGGCTTACATCTGTTTCAATACCTGGATTTTCATTTGTTTTAGTTGTTCAGGGCAGAGGTGAATAAAGACATATAAAACTGTTATTTAAAAATGGGCCACAAAAGAGAAATATGGGAATTTCTGACAAGTTGGAAGGGAAAATGGTAACGTTCATAATTTAGCCCTAGGGAATTCAGCTTGCTGTGAGGTACTGGTCAGAGAGCAATGGATGGTGGATTACAGCCGAGGATCTAATCAGCACAGCAGGGAAGGTAGGATTATCACTCTTAAAACAGATGCACACGACCAAGGCTTGTGAACAGACTGACAGATGTGTTAGAAGGGTGGTATTTCTTTAGAAAAAAATGCAGAGTATTTCTTTAGAAAATATATTAAAAAGTAACATTGAGATAAAACATCTTAAAATACTGTGCAAAAAGGAGGAATTTTAAAGTGCAGCATTTAAACATGTTACTTGTTTAGCACTCTTCTGGAATGCAGGATAGATAGTGAATTGAATAAGGACAAACTGTGACGGTCCAACACTACCAGGTCCTGCAGTAAAGGGACCTCTGACTTATATTTGCATGCATGTATGTGTGTGTGGTGTACGCGTGTGTGTGTGTGTGTTTTTTTTTCCCTGCATATGAATATATATATACATACATATATAATATATATGTATGAATGTACACATGCAGAGTCAAGATTCCCCAGGTTGGTGCTGTTTAGAAGAGCTGTGTGTGTTAACAAATAAAACTACAGAAAGTGCCAGCATTGTGGTGGATATGCTTGAAACAGAATCACACGTGAAAACATTATGTTATTAGAAACTAAAAAAGGTAAGTGTTAAACAATAGGCTAAGACATTCATAAGCGATTGGGTGCTGTAGGCAGAGCTTGTCATCTATACTCTGTATGCAGATTCAGCTATACACTCCTGTAATTTATGGTGGTAAAAGGTGTTATAAGATTTATAATTTATATAGAATTTATATGGTAATGTATATTTTATGAATATATCAATAAAGGGATAAGGGAATGTAATATATGATTAATAGTGGGGTTTTTTCTGGGAGTCTATAAAAACATTTTGTTTCGCTATAATTAGTTGAATTGATTTCCAGGGACATATCAAACAAAACTGTGAATTTTATTATTTTGGAGCATCCTCTTGAGATATATTAAGTGTAGCTGCCAACTTTTTAATCTCACAAATAATGAGGTCACACCTAAGAACATGTGCAATAAACATTGGGGATTGTAGTAGTTCACTTTAAGATCATGGCTACATGGTAGCATTTTGTTCTTTATGCTATATATGATTTTACCAATATCTTTCACAAATATTTTTATTAAAAATATTTCAAATCATGATTTGGCCCTTTGTATGATGTAACGCGTTGGCCCGAGTGCCGCAGGACGAGGGACAGGACTCCATCGTTGTGTACAAACATGTATTGATACACCCACTTATAACACAAACGATGAACATGAAACGATTAACATTAAACAAAACCGACGAACACATTTAACGCTAACATTAACCTCAACACGCTGCGCCCACTGACGCCGGTTTTAACACACAAAGACAAACGAGGTGCAGGTGTGTGCAGGCGTGGTTACAAACGAAGATCTTCCCAGGTGGCGGGCCAAACCAGGTCACTCGCAAGAGGTCAGCGTTCCGTGACATATGGTAATTCCAGCCGCATTATGAAGCTGTTGGGCATGGCATCATTTACATGCAATAGAAATCTTGGGTATAGGCTGTTTTTCTATGAAAACTGGGACTTAGTCCTGTCATGCACAACATGGGAGAGTGAATCCATTCCCAGAATCTGCTTAGTAAAGGCTTTTAGGCACTGTAGTGACCCCGTGTTGAATTGGAGACCATCTTTAATGTTTGAACAGTGAACTAGCTAGTTTTCATATATTGCATCACATCGTTCTTCAGCTAGCTGAAGTTGGCCGTGTATGTGTGAACTGAAATGTACTTAGGTGCAACAGCGACAACAACAACAACAACAACAACAATAATAATAATAATAATAATTGTTGTTATCATTAGTATCATTCTTAGTATAATTATATTTAATATTGTTGATAGAATAATAATAATAAGCTTCACTTTTTATGCTTATTATATTAACAATAATAGTTGTTGATGCTAATAAGAATAATAATAATTGTTGTTGTTGTCGTTGTTGCTGCTGCTGCTGCTGTTTTGGTTCAGATATCCTGAGTGAGTCATATTATTTTTACAATTCACTTTGTACATAAAGGTAAGCTTTATAATCCAGATCATTTTCAGCAAAAGAACAATAGGTGGGTGAGACACATCTTTAATAGCACCCATTATTTCTGTAGGACGCTGATGTAATGATGCCTTTCCCCAAGTCTGTGTCACACATAATGAGAGTAACTGCAGTAAATGACATGCATTTTTATCCTCTAACACAGGACATTAGAGAAACCATTGGCTTATCCAAATCCAATTACAATTCAAGTAAACCACATTATTGTACCATTATGGCTAATTGACCTCTTGGAAACCTGTTACTGGAATCCTGAAGAGGATGCCTGTGTTCACTGAAATGCACTTATGAGCTTATCATAAACCAGACTACAGGCCAAGAGAAAATGGCATTCAGTGGATTAAAAATAGACCCTCTTCGCCATTCTTCTATCACTCTATCTTGATCTGTCTTGTTCTCTTGGTGTGATATTTACATTCTTTTCTACAGTGAGCCTAGACTTTAAATGCAAGGAACATAATAAATGCTGTGAGATTAAATGAGTGTACATATTTCTATCAATGTGATTACCAATGCCACAATCCTTAAACAATGTTTTGAGTTTTTGTACTGAGAAGTGGAACATCTGAGGAAAGCTGCGGAGGACCATACGTGGTCAGCAAATTAAAACAACCCCACCATAAAAAGCTAATTTTTGCGATCTTCATTGTCATGTGTAGCCCCGGACACGGCTTTGAACTTCTGACTCCTCAAACAAAGACAGAGTGCGAGGTCTCCTGTGAGGCAAAAAGCACTGACACCAACATCTAAAATTTGTGAGCTCCACAGCCATGACCGGTACCGAAGGTGCAAAATGCTAATCCATTCTGGTCTGGAGTCAAACCTGGAAGCAAGAAATGCTTTGTCTTTTTTTCTCTGCTGGTATGTGCCTAGTGCTTGCTGCAGACCTGTTCCCTTCAGTAAAAAAAGGAAGAGCACTGTTCATTGCTTATTGGAAATGGAGTTCTCTTAAATCATCTCACCTTCATAAGCCTGACCTGCTGCAGGCACTCTCAGATCTTGCTTCATTAATTTCTTATGGGGGTTTCCATCAAAACAGATCCCTCATGCAGACTTGAGAGGAGTTAAGACCATGCTGGCATTTACAAATTCATTGTATGCCGGTCACCCAACTTTGATGAAAAGCTGCAGGAGTAAAGGAGGAAAACGCAGACAAAAATCTGCAGCAATCTTTTGCTGAGATTTTAGTAGTGTTATATTTTGCGTAAGATGTATTTAGCTGAGTTCTCAGTTTATGATTAACGAGATCAAAAGAAACCTCAAAGAACCTCTTTTCAGTTCATAAAATTTATTTCTTTACTTTATGCCATATTTTTGGGGCAAGGTAAATCTGCTGAGTGGGTTAAGGATATCTGACATGTAGAATAACACTGTTTATAGTATCTGTAAAATACGGTTCTTGCAAATCGCCCAACTTCTCCTCCTACAGATTCAATAAAACCTGCTATTCCAGGACAACCCCAAAAAATAGAAATACGGTGTCATTTTGTCCCCCAAAACACCAATGAACCCTTTTAAAACTCTACTCTGTAAATATCATGATCTCTCCTCTGCTACGATACTCAGGAATAATGTCTTCCCAAACTTTAAAAATTAATGTCTGCAAAAGAGTTGCATCCGCTGGCTAAGAAACTTTCCATCACCCCTATTCCCCTGTTTCGCCCGACGACCCTGTCCCTTTCCCGCCTCCCACAAATCCGTCTCGGTCCGCAGCCTATTGAGGAAGCCTGGGACCACAGCCGGATCTCAGGATGCCCCACATGGGGTCGCGCAGGACTCCCAGGTCTCCCTGCGGTCTCCGAGGACTTCTCCAAGCCTCAGAGAAAAGCAGGCAACTCACCCCATCCATGCCAGCCTCTAACGAGATTAAACCCTCTGCCCTCTTACGGCACGAGTCTGCCGGATGGCGATAGCCGGGCCGGCTCCCTTCCTGAATGTTAAAGAGATTATGGCTTGTTTCGGAAGAATCACAAGCCCAGTATGATCTGATGAAACCCAATGAGTCCTTATACTGCAGAGTGAAAGCTCCTAGAGCACACGCCTGGCCCGTGACGGGCAGCTGACACCAGCATCGCCCTAGGACTCCACTGACAGAAGTCCTGGACCTGGAGCACATGTCCTTGTATGGTCTTTATGGTCTTCATGGTGTCAATAGTACAGTTGGTGTCTGTGATTATTCATTTTTTTTATTGCCTATAAAGCTGTGATCTAAATCTATGTTGAAGCAGTTAGACCAGAGCTCTTTGGAGTTTTCTTCCTTTTTTTTTAACATCATGAAAAAAGCGGTCGGGATTATGTGCTTTCAATACACTCAGGGACATTCTGAGTAAAATCTGAAATTCCCAACTTAAATACACTCAAGATACATGCAGATGAGAAGAACTGTCAACCTAAGTATTAAACTCTCCAGTTAAGAGCACTTTATGCTTTTCTGTTATCTTACTCTGCAGTAAGACATGGCATGTTCATCACATAATGTCATTCTAGAAGAATTTGTGAAACAAACATAAAAAACCCTTGGGAATTTATACAGTGTTGACAAAAATTGTTCTTTTGTCTCTCCTATATAACAGAAAAGCTCAAAGATGATTTTATCTCTTGATTGAATTTTCCTCATAATGTTTGATGGAGTATAGTATATTATGGTAAAAAAATAAATAAATTTAATCTCCATTCTAAAACTGAATTACAGTAGTCTCTTAATTGGCAATTAAGAACAACCTCTGTCAATATTCACCACCGGCTAGCCATATTGAATTGCTGGGTCTCTATGTTGCAGCAGTTTGGTTTGCCATCCTTATGTAGTGTTTTCAGTGAAAGCGTTGCTTTGATATGCTGCTCTGTAAAGGCAATAACCATAAGCGTGATCTAAAGACAGATAAGAGCCTTTGTTTGTGAGCACTTAGGTTGATGGACTGTCTAATCACAGGGTGGACTATGGAAATGCCACACGTAAAGCAAATTTAGCCACTTTTTTCCTTTAGGAAAGTAATACACAGGTTTTTTTCATCTGTTATTATAGTTATTAATGAGGACCTTAGGCACGTCCAAACCACAGGATGTGTGTGTGTGTGTGTGCGTGTGTGTGTGTGTGTGTGCGTGTGTGTGCGTGTGTGCGTGTGTGTGTGTGTGTGTGCGTGTGTGCACGTGGCACGTGCATGTGCATACGCGCGCGTGTGTGTGTGTATGTGTGTGCACGTGTGTGCGCATATGCGCGTGTGTGTGTGTGCGTGTGCGTGTGTGTGTGTGTGTGCGTGTGTGTGTGCGTGTGCGTGTGTGTGTGCGTGTGCGTGTGTGTGTGTGTGTGCGTGTGCGTGTGTGTGTGTGTGCGTGTGCGTGTGTGTGTGTGTGTGCGTGTGCGTGTGTGTGCGTGTGCGTGTGCGTGTGTGTGTGTGTGCGTGTGCGTGTGTGTGTGCGTGTGTGTGTGCGTGTGTGTGTGTGCGTGTGTGTGTGTGTGCGTGTGTGTGTGTGTGTGCGTGTGTGTGTCTGTGTGCGTGTGTGTGTGTGTGTGCGTGTGTGTGTGTGTGTGCGTGTGTGTGTGTGTGTGTGCGTGTGTGTGTGTGTGTGTGTGTGTGTGTGTGTGTGTGTGTGTGTGTGTGTGTGTGTGTGCGTGTGTGTGTGTGTGTGCGTGTGTGTGTGTGCGTGTGTGTGTGTGTGTGTGTGCGTGTGTGCACGTGGCACGTGCATGTGCATACGCGCGCGTGTGTGTGTGTGTATGTGTGTGCGCATATGCGCGTGTGTGTGTGTGCATGTGCGTGTGTTACCAGTTTATTAGTTCATTTTCTTGCGGAACCTCAGCTGCATTGGCTGCACCAATTTTAGGAAAAAAGAATTATGCACTTGGTTGCTTTCACATTCATACTGTTGCTGTGGTCCACGGCCTTTCACATTAAATAATGAAGGTATTTACTTCGTTTACTCCATGCCTCAGAAAATATTCCATGGGATTTCTTTTTTCACTTGCCTTATAACTCCAAAAAGTGAGCTGACCCAAGTTAAAGCGAGAACAGATCTCAGTGCCAGGTAATGAAGGACAGATATGTGGGGTTTCCCCCAGCAAACGCAGGATTACGGACACTAGTGGACCTTTGTAAGGAGTTGGGGTTGCTGTGGGGTTGATAGTCTCAAACCTTCTTTAAATCCAGTCGGGCTGGATGCTGGATACCTCATAATTTGCTGCGATGGACTCGTGAGAGGCTTCCATGTGAACGGCTCTATGGCCAGTAGTTATAGGCATTTGCCCCGGCGGCGAGTCATGATTGTGTGCACGCTTCTTAACTACATCACCTGCATCTGTTTAAATATGTTTATTTCTTTGCTTGCTTATTTTTGCTTATTTTACTCATACAAGTCAGAGTGCTTGGGAATTCAGGCTGAATACAGCTTCTCTACTGAGAAGGTCACAGGGAAACATGGAATATATTTTATAATGCCTACAATTAGCATGAATACCACTCCTACAGCAGAGGTGGCAGAAGGCACTTAGGAATTTGTAAAAGGGGCAAGAAGGCGGAAGATATAAACCACACCACCCCACAGGGAGTGTTCTCCACTACTGTGTCCTTCCCCTGTAACTGAGCAAGGCTTTAACCCTCCACCGCACTGTGCGGTCAGATCCTGTCTCCTTCCCTGTGTGTGCCGTAGGGGAAATGGCACATTTCCAATATAACTGGACAACAAGTTAATATTAACCTTTGGATCAATATTTCAGTCTCAGGACTACAGATCTTCAATTAATGTCAGACTTACCTGAGTATTACTGCTGCTAACTAGTTTCTGGTTGAAACTGTATGTTTTTGTATGTTAGATGAGAAATACAGAAAATAGGAATTATACTGGATATACCAGAGTGGTATTATTTTAAGACTTAAAAGCACAAGCCAGTGTCCTTTCTTTGCAGTTACATGTGCGGTATTTATGATAGTATGATAGTATTTGCCCTCATTATGTTTTCTTGTGCACGTTTCTCTACCACAGCTGATGAAAATAATTGGCTTTAAGCCCAGCATCTTCTGGCAAAGTGTTCAGCAGCATAACGTCTTAGTAATACTACAATATAGGACAAATGGTCATTTTCATCTTCCATAAGTAAAATGTACAGAATATTTTAAAAAATGTTTGTGCTCATTTCTGTACTAGAACAGAGACGCAATTAATCAATGTGTAATGCAGATGCTGTGCAAGAATTATGGTTAAATAAGCTGATTCTGAAAATGTAAACGAACAAGACACGCGTCCAGCAGCTACCGTGTGAGATGTCTCCGCCGAGCCCCTAAATCTCCCGCTTCGCACCCTGAGCAAAAGAACAAGCGGGGCTGCTTAGGCTAAGCTGAGTGAAGACTTTATAGCCTCTTTAACGAGTGAGGGCTGTAATCGAAAAATGCTCCTAAGACCATTAAAGCAATCTGTGGATCACCATAATACCCAGGATTAATATCTTCAAATAAAATTAGCGACATGGTGATGCGCGCATGCACTGATCACCCTTCCCTTCCAGTGACTTCTCTCCTAATTAAGTACGGAATTAATGTCTGCACCTACTGATCACCGAAAAGTCTTTTTCCCACTGAATAGACTTTCTCAATTATGCTTTAGACAATAGAATGGGATCATTTCAAACAACGATGTATAATCCATTTAAAGGTGGATTTTATTGCAACCACTTGTTACAATATCAAGTTTATATATATATATATATATATATATATATATATATATATATATATATATATATATATATATATATATATATATATATGTGTGTGTGTGTGTGTGTGTGTGTGTGTGTGTATGTATAGATAGATAGATAGATAAATAGATAGATAGACAGAGTATGAGCATTTCAGATTGAGTTCAGAATATTTTCAGAATGAGTTCATTTAATCTAAGTTCTTGCTCAATATCTTTACTACACAATAAATCAATGGCATCTCTGTTCCAGCATAGGAGTGACCAACACCCCCCTCCCCCCCAACCCACAAAAAAATAAAATAAACTGGAAGGTGGAGGAATTTATATCTGTTGGATGGAGATTGATTTTATCATTCTCTGTTGGAGCCACTCCTCCAGCTTCGGGGTCACAGCCCCAAGTGCCCCATCACTAACGTGCTTCATTTTGCTTGCACAGTTGAAGAAGGACCTCTGTTCGAAATGTCCTGTTGTACCTTGTATACTGCGATTCTTGCACTGCAATTTTTTGTGTATTTATATATTTGTATTTTATTTATACGCAAGTCTTAACATTGCAAATTCAACGGTTTCCTGATACTACAATGTCAATGAACAGCTTCATTCACTGAACACACTCATTAGAGAGCTGTAACCACAATAAATTTATGCATATGCTGAATATTATTTCAGTAATAATAATAACAATAATAATAACAATAATAATAATAATTGCTGATGTTGGCATAACTCATCAACATGATGAATATCTAACTCACTAATGGTGGTATTATGTTTGCTGCTGAGAGACCACTTAAGGCCCTAGCTGCAAAAGCAATTGCTCTGCACATATGTAATATGGGTAAAATATAAATTTGTGACTACAGTATGAAAAAACAACAAAATCATCCACCTCAACGCTTCACAATAAGCCCATTGTAAACTTGCATGTGTGGGAGGGATTTAATCATTTCAAATTTAAATTATTCTGGCTGATTGCTACACTTATCTCTAAGTTAATTTTCCTTTCCCTTTGAAGTACATTAATTGTTTGCTTAGCACACTCTAAGATGAGCATAGATAATATTCCATTCATATATAAGAAATATGGGTATATATATGCAGTGTATTACCAAACTGAGTCAGAATCCATTCCATCCACGCCTGCAACATACATTATGTGTGATTCTGCATGTTGTTATGTTATATCATAAAAATGATTCCTCCTCTGTGTATCTGAGGCAGATGAGTAAACTCTTTTTTGCACATATAAACATGCAGCCTCATTCTTCAGGTTACCTGCCTAAAAATCTAACCGAAGGATTCCAGGGTCATGGTCATGAGATTTAGAGGATATGCTTCATCAAATTTGTCCTTATGCTAAGCAGCACAATGGCTCACTATAATGAGACCTCCCCTTGTAACTTCTATTGTCTGCCACATATTACTTTTCATTAGTTGTGAACAGACATTATTACTTTTCTGTGGCATGTTTGCTATCTCAGAATAGGCCCTTAAGTGAATATTGCATCTATATGTGTTATGTGCTACTGGGAGTGCCACCATGGTTTGATAAAATGCTAATAGCATGAACCAGCCTGCTGCTTTACAAAGCCTCCTCTGTTTATTTAATAGAGGGAGAAAAAAAAACTAGGATAAAAAAAATCACACCATCTTTGAGGTTATCAATCCTTTCAGATTCTCTATGTACGCTTTATCACTTTGCCTTCTACTGTTTGCACATTGCTGAATCTCCTTGGAAAGGAGTGTGTGACTAAATTACGAAATGTAAATGTAGAGAGTTATTTGTGTGACTTTATATTTTCCATATTGTTATATTCTATTTCCTTTCCAGTGCTACTAGGTACAAAAAAGCATGATGCACTCCAATGCTGAAGCTGTATGCTTTGCCCTAATCTTTGCCCTATCACCTGTGTAATCTATGACAGGGTCACGGCATCACCTGGCCCTGCCGGCCGTTCACACCCTGTCAGTCTGAGGGCCAGTGGACATGGAACCTTCTTACACAGGTCAACCCCAGCTGGAACAGGACTGAGAGTGCTTCACAACACTTACATGTAGTAGCTGCACGCTGAGTAAGTATACAAGAGTTTGTCCAGTTCATTTTTAGTGATATTATCTGTTTTCACTTCATGACCATATACAGATGGAGCTGATAGGTACACTTTCACAATAGTGCTTTCACACCTTGTCTATCCTCCCCAAGTGCCTTTTTCTCACTGCATTCATTGCCGCTATTTTCCTGCACACCGAATGGAAGATTGAAAAATTGATTGTCACAGACAGCAGAGGCATGTGGGTTAGTGGTGCTCAGGCAGTCCATCAGTGTTAAAGTTTCCTGTAATACCTTGTCAGAATAAAGCAGAAAAACAAGAAAGCCTTCTGAGACTTTAACCCTGCATCCAAGCAAAGGATATGTTCATTTTATCTACAGTGTTGTAAGGGTGTTATCGTTCAGTATATGTACTGAATGGTATCGGAGTGGTATCATTCAATATATGTAGCTTGGTAACTGTATGGTGACATCTGTCTATTTATTTATTTTTGAGAGGAGGGCATTATCAGTCAATATGAGAAGAGCCAACCGAAAGCTTTTTTCTGTTGACCTTGAGGTCAGAGGTTTGGCAGGCCCATCAGCCGCCCAGAGATGCGCGACAGGGACCCTGGAGACTCAGCAAGGCATTCACAGAGCCTGGTGCTTCAGAAGCCGCACCACCTCTAGGTGATTGAGTGAGGACTACGCCGAGCCAAGCACTCTGCTTCGCTGAGTGTGAAAACTCTCCCAGAGGTGAGTGCCACTATTGACAGGTGGCTCAATGGTGCTTAGGCACGTATGCCCTGCAAAGCAGCTCCGTCACAACGGACAGCATATCCTCTGACCTTCGAAAAATGCTTCTCACTTTTCCTGTTTTCAGTTCTCACCTTAAGACTTTATCTGAGAAACGCATACGCACCCACACACACAGAGTCATGTGTTCGCAAACCATATGGCCTCAGGTGTGTACTGTGAAAACACAGCATGTGCTGTGTGTGTTTGTTTAAAGAATGTAAATCGAGTTCATGGCTCGCACGGCTGTTCTAGGGCACATCATTAAGCTCATATCAGTACAGGGCATCTGACTCTTTTTGTGTTCTTAGCAGAGGGCTTCCCACTATTCTGCACCTGTTCCGTTATAATACATAGACACGTGAACAGTGCAAGATTAGTAACCCAATGGCAAAATCTGCTATAAGACATTTCAGAAAAACAAGACAGATGAACTCCTAGTTTCATACTGCTTAACCTAACAAGTGTTTTCTTGGAACAGAAGTAGAATTACGGCCTATACAGTGAGTGCCATGTATACAGCTGTAATTGTGCACAGCTCAAAAGCGTGCTGCAGCAGCTGGACTGAAAGACTCAAATATATAGCTATAAGGTTCAACTGGATCCAGTTTAAATGAAACCAAAAAGAAAGATTTATTTCATTAGAGACATCTGTTCTGCAAAACAGGTCTTGAATGACTGTGATGGAGCTAATTCTGTTACCAATGTGTCCTTACATCAATCAGATGACTTATTAAAGCTCCCTTTCTCCACGCCTTGGTATTGTTTCTCTCAGTTAATGTCATTCATTGATTGTAATTATTCCTGGCGTCAGTTCTTTGTTGTTTCTTTACATCACAGGGAGACTGTTTTGTGAACTTTGCTCTATTCATATACACTTGAGCTATCTTTTTATAGTCAAACAATTAACTAGTGAAATGAAGGGAGCCTATCCTTCATTGAATGACTAGCAGCTGTAGAGAACGGCATTCCTAGCTCAGATGGCAGAGTCATAATTCAGTCCTAAATAGGAACTCCATCTTCCTCCATGATTAAGGTCGGAAATATTTTTGGACTCCTGTCTGTGCCTGTACTCTGGATTAATATCTCTCAGTTAGGTGATATCCCAAAGGTGCAGGCCGTAAGGACGCACTAAAAGCAAAAACATTACGAGAGGAAGCACATTAATGGTTTAACCCACTGTGTCACTCATAGTTACAAACTCACCTGGTGGCGCAGGTGGAGCAAGTTGCTATCGCCACCAGAGTTCGATTCCCAAGGAGCATACATATTGCCTTACGGGTAAATATGTAAGTCGCTTGGATAAGGGCGTCTGCCAAGCGAACATGCAGACTGTCACGCCCCCCCGCCCCCGCCCCCGCCCCCGCCCCCGCCCCCGCCCCCGCCCCCATGGGTCACGTGGTACGGCCTGCTGTGTGCAGGGGGGTTCACTCATGTTTGTAGCCACACCCCTGTGAAGGCACGCACCTGTACGGGGTTAAGTGTTAGTGTGTGTCTGTCTATTTAAACCCTCGTCAGTGCATGCCTAACGGTTAGTCATTGTTTGTTTGTTAGCATCTGAATGTAATATCAGTAATCATGTTTGTCTAGCCTGTGTTAAATGTGTCTGTATTCATCGTTAATGTTATTTGTGAGTGCCACCATCGTCTTTATGTTTTTGTATCATTAAATGTTTCACTCGAGAGAGAGTCTGTGCGTCCTGCTCCACGCCCTTTGGCACTCGGGCATTCGTTACACAGACAGGTTTGCGCTGCCTGACAATGTCCAAAAAAAAACCACTACATTTTCACAGAATTTCAGATGTCCCTTCTACTGGTCTTTAGAGAGGTTAACCAGGGTTTGGATTTGAAGAGACATTTGAAAGCCTTTTGTAATGAGAGGTATGTTTCTGACTTTATAGGAAATGCAATCAATGGTAAACTTTTAAGAAACCTTTTGTGTGAAAAGCATTTCCTGTCCAGTGCAATTTTTGGTTCGGCTGGAAAGTGTCTGCTCAGCTGAGTAAAGCTTGGAAAATTGCCAAAGTAATCTATAAGTTAAAGTTTTTTCTCAGTTTGACAGCTGAGTTTGAGTTGTTGACATCTAGATAATCAGTTTTCACATTTAAGGTACAAACGATTTGTGTTGATATTTCATTTGTCTTGCCGTATTTCTTTCTTGTGACAGTAAAACCTGCACTTGAGCTACCTTCACCCCCCCAAAAAATGAAAATAAAAAAAAATCAACCTCTATGAAATTGAGCAAGCACTTCAAAAAGTGCCCACAAAATGGTATTGATGGCCCAACCATTGCAGCATATGAATTTTTAAAGACCCTACTAAAGTACAGAAGTACTAACTGTGGGTGAGAGTACTGATGGCTTCGCGCTCACCACATTCCCACAGGCTAGGAATACTGAGAGTCCTCACGGTCATCATTACCAGCTCTCTGCCCACTTTACTGGATCTTTACTGGATCCATTGGGTGATGAGTTCTCGAGCACGTTTACTTTCCACTCATAATGGCAACATTTTCTCTGACTGAAAGGTACCCTGCTGTTGCTGAGTCCGACTTGTGAATTTACCGTAACAGAAAATCCCCCTTGAGCGTCACAACAAAAGCAACACGCACACTTCTGAGTTGTCCTAATTAAAAAACAAATAGCTTGCATCACACAATGCCCGAATGCTCTTCCTGCTTATTCAAGTAGTTAATTATGAGCGCATTTGTTTTGTTATTGTTTAATTTGAAAGTGCATCAGAAATCTTAAGAGGGATTCATGTGAGCTGGGTGAAATGAAATGAAAACTGAACTAAGTGATGGAGTCCTATAGTGCTTCACACACTGAGTGCAAATGGTGAACATCTTCACCATTAAATGGATAAGCACCGCGACTCCTAAGGTTATTTCAGGGCTGACTCTGCGTTCAATTTATTTCAAGTAAACTAAACATATATATGCACAGATGTTATAAATAAGCCACAAAAAATTTGAATGTTGTTCATTCTAAATGGAATATCTCAGTAACCTTGACGCCCGATGTCATTTGTGTCTCACAGTTAGTGACCTGACTTGACGCTCACCATCACTGGGTGCATTTAGTAATGCAGAGGCTCAGGTCTGAAGCCAGAAGCCAGAGTGGAATGAGTGGCAGTCCTCTGCCTGGGCCCCAGGAACACAGCTAATGGCGTCCTCGCAAGAAAGCAGGGGAAGGATTTCTGCCAACCCCTCATGTCCCCTGACAGGATGCCTGCTGTGTTTCTGGCCTTGTACCCGTCAGACGGGGATCATGTGGGCTCTCCCCCAAGCTCGCTCTGCTGTCTGAAGAAAGGAGGCAGGCTGATTAAAACAGAAAAGCTAAGGGAGGCATGCAGCTGCATGCCCATCTCGCACAGTGATAAATAACAATGGGCTCTCGCAGCGATGTACAGGCCTGATATGGTCCTGTTTCTGCTTGGGTGGGAGGGGCTTGGTTTGGTGTTCTTAAGCTGCCGTTTCGAAGGACAAGGAAGCAAACAGCACCAAGGGGCAGGGAGCGTCTGCATCTGTGATCCGCCCCTCTGTGTCATTCCCTTCTGCACTCGTGCGAGGAGGCAAGCAGCAGCAGGCGCTCGAGATGCCCTCTGTGCGGGACCCATCGCCGGACGCAGACGGGTGCATGCGCAATGCGTCACCCAACCTGCATGTGTGTGCTTCTATTCTTTGAGACGGATCCCCTTGAGTCCCCCACATGCACCCCAGTTCATTAGAGGCACAGCGGTCGGCTGCTTTTTGACTTGTGGCTCATCCTGGACTTGAAGGCACCAATGCTGTGTGTGTGTGTGTGTGTGTGTGTGTGTGTGTGTGTGAGACATTGCAAACAAAAGAAAATGTAAATTCATGAAGTCTGTTGTATTGTGTTCTAATGTAGTTGCTCACAAGATAGCGTCTGTGAGCAGGTTATTTTCCCAAAATAATTGTAGTAGAAAGATCATTGCTATACTGTACTTTATAAGACAGAAGTAACATGCTAACTTAAAAATCCATGATTAAATATGCTGACCAGTCACTTTATTACAAACAACTAGCTGCACTTGCTCTCACTGGCTACTTTATTGGGTGCACCATTCTTATGGAGTCATTTTATGGGTGTAAAATTACAGTGTGTTGGACTATACACTTGATGAACCACCCTCTCCCTGTACAGTTGAGTTTCAGACCACAGGACCAGAGCTGACTGGATATTATTTAGGTGGGGGGCACATTCTGAGCTCGGCATTAACAATGACTTGGTAGAGGCATGGTTGTGGGTGTTCGGCTGCTAGGCGTTTATCAGGCCCAGCAGTGTTGCTGGATGTTCTGCCTTATAGATAGGCTGTAGCTGCAGCTTGCTTGAAAGTAGCCTGCCACTCAAAAACAGCCTGCCCACAGGAGTCCAGGTCAGGACCTGGGCTCTGGCGAAACCCTGGAAGATGGCTAACCTGACTCGAAAGAACCTCCAGCAGTACACCTCCATTGCTATGGCCTCTCCTTTTCAAATGCTCCAGTCGCCCGACCCCAATCCATCCTACTTCATTCTGAATGTGGGTGTTTATACACTAGAGAAAAAGTTGCTTTCTACTGCACATGCTCCCGTGGTTCTAAACAGTCGAACATAGAAATAATTGACAAGACTTGCATTTTAAAGGTACCACATGGCATAAAATGCAAAATGAATATTAATGTCAGAGCTGGTCTTCTTGAACATCACATATCAGGAGAATTGTGTGTTAGGCATACAAATTGTAATTTGTTTAATTACAAAATGCTATTCAGTGTACGAGGTAATACTTGAGTGCACATAATTAGCCTATTCTGAAGCATTTTCTTTAAAGTTAATGTTTCACTTGAAGCTCCATTCTTCTCTTGTCCCTAAGAACTGTTCTCTCATTTCCTGTCATTCACCTCACAACTGTGTTGCTATTCTGTGCATTGAAATTAATTAATGAAACATGACATCTTTCAATTGAATTCAGTTACTAACCATGGTAATGGGCATATGCAAATCTGAGTTCAAGTTTGTCCTAGCCCTTTACCTCTAATTCATTCTTTCCCTATTGCTGCAAGCTTAATTAGAAAATTGCCTTTGGGGAGATTTTATTTGCAAAGCAGGCTTGGGGCTCATTGTTCTAATATGTGTGTAATGTTCTTTTCAGCACTACCTCCTTTGTCCAGTATAGCAGAGACGCAAGGAAGACCACTTGAAATGAAGACAGTAAGCCCTTCAGTTGAAGCAGTATTGCTGTGCTTTGAATTTATTATATGATTAATATTCTTTTGCAATTTTTAATAAACAAGCAAAATTTTCAGTCTGCCAGGATATAACTTGTGCAACATCCTGCTTGCACTGGTGAAACTGGCTCTGTTGATGGGCGTGCACTTCACTCAAGGGGTTGTCTTTGGGTACACCTCAGACATAATGGACAGGGGCTAGCTGAAACTAGTACCACATACCACATGCTAGAAATGTGCAACCTTGCCATTTTATGGCTATGTTCTGTGCATGTGTAAGTAGTGTGGGCACATTATTGACAATGCACCAAGTGAATGTTGCACATGAGGTGTAACCTTTGAACTCGCACCTAATCCTCCCTCAAAGGAGGCGGCACTCCATTAGTTTAATCACCCGTAACTCAAAATCAAATGCCCTCCCTTATAAAATACCATCCATCCATCTTTATCACCTCAAGGAGTTTCTGGAGGCTCCCGTCGATAGGATGACTGCCACCATGCTAACGAACATGAACTTCTCCTTCTCTCAGCCTTCCTACAAAATATGTATTGCGAGAGGTTATTTCCCAATAATCAATTAGAACCCACCCAGGGCCAATAATAAATTATTAATGGGGGTTAGTGTGTGTGTATGTGTACCCGGGGGGGGGGGGGGGGGGGGGGGGTTGAAGGGGGTGGTGATAAGCGGTGTCATTATTGATTTTTGTCACTTCCTCTAGATGGATGTTTCTAGATAGACTTTCACACTGCTGTTGTCTAGGAGTTGTGAAGGGGCAGGTATGCCAGCACTTCCTGTAAATGGAAGTTGAGTGAACGGCCTATCAGGAAACGTTACATACGGGCCCTTGCCCAGAACCTGCCACAGTGGAAATGGCAGTAGTGTCCTCAGGCCTGTTTACAGTTTCTGATTAACAGGCAGTAATGCAGCCATGACCAACGTGTAATATGTGTTCACTTGAGTCCAAGATAGGTGCTAGATAAGTAAAAATACCATCGTGTCAGCAGAGAGGAATGCTCATAAAAAGCCATTTTTCAATCAAAGCAAAGCAAAGTTTGGGCTACTAAATAAGACAACCTAGACCAAGTAAACACATACTCCACAATTAGCTAATAAAACAACAGCAATTAAACCGATCTCCACATTAAAGTTAACTAAAGTACAGGCTGTACGGAGGCACACAGCATCATGAGAATTTTGGCCACACCCTCCCTGCTTCTCTCTTAGTATTATTATTATTATTATTATTATTATTATAGTCTGTCAGAACCAATTCTACAAGAGGTTTAGTCTCGCCATATAGGATGCCTTGTATTGTGCAAACACAGCTCATGTTATTCAAGCTACAAAATATTATGATCTACTGGTTATTTCCTTCAAAATCGAGAGATGAAAGACTTACAATGGCAAGGTTTTTTTCTGCATGTTTTACTGGTCTTCACAGCCCTTTGAGAACAGTTTAAAAAAAAATCTAGTGTGTAGTACCTGAGATTATGACAATCCTATACATTATGTCCATGAAGTCCATAAAAACCTAAACAAGGGTGAACCTTTCAAAAATGTAACCTTGATGCTGTTCCTGGCACGAAGGCCATGGAAATAAAGCAGACATACTCCTTTTTGCAGATTGTGTTTTTATAATGACGTCTGTAGAAAAAATGTCAGTCGGTGCAAAAGAAGGAGATACTTTTATTGCTGAGCTGAAAGAGAAAGGTCCTTGTCATCCCTAGCAAACATTGTCTTCATGTGATGAATGAATCACCCTTGAAGAAATCAATTTCATGAGCCAAAAGCTTTTGTGAGAGAAGCCATTCTCTGAGCGCAGTGGGTGCTTGATGACTTTATTTGATGGGGAGGCAAGACATGGTGAAGCTGCCACATGAAATCAGGCAAAAATATTTACTTTAAAGTTCCCTTAGCGAGACACGTGACCAGAGGACCCTGATAGCTCAATGAAAAGGCAGAGTCTGACTCTACTGGGGGTGGAGCATCGGTGAGCATTTTGAAGACGATTTCAGGTTGCTGTCAGATTTAGTGCCAGATATGGTGGCTGGCTCGAGCAATCTGGTTTATCTTTCCTTTGTCCGCAGGCAAGTGGGAAGAGATAGCAGAGAAAATGAAAGTTCTGATGAGCATCACAGTGATGTTTCAGGGAGAGCGTTAGAAATCGTCCCCTTTTGCTCGAGAGTGCAGTCTCGATTGTTGGGTTCAAAAGCTGATTGTAATGTTTAGACATTTTTAAGGGTGTGACATGAATCTGGAGAGACATTGAAGGCTGCTGTGAATATTGTAATGCAAGTAGTATAGTAAAGCGCTGTATTGTGTAAAAATAGTATTATTTTTATACATGGGTAAATAAATGTTGAGATTTTTTCATTTGTTCTTGGTGCTTGAGCTGATTCTAGAACACCTGTTTATAATAAACTATAGACTTTATTCTCTATGTTTTTGTTTGGAGAGGTTTTATTAACAGGGGTTGCCAATAGTTTTCAGCCCATACCTTTGCTAGTTTAGTTTAGACTATGTAATTCTGCAGAAACATTGTGTGGTAATGACACAGTTTTGTATACAGTAAATATACTGTACCACTAACATGTCCAATTACACAGAATACTGGCAAAGAACCCCCCCCCACACACACACACACAGACGCGCAAAGCTTAAATTGTGTCTTCTAATAACTGGCAAATATTTTCAGAAAGTAAATATTCAAGTGAGAGGAGATCTGGGAATAATTCTATTCTCAGATATTACTATAGTGCTACAGCTTGTCTCTGTAATTTAGCTGAGGACACAGTACTTCTACAACAAACAATATATGCGGTTAAGGGGCTGATGAAGGCCATGCAGGGGCAGGTACCTGTGTGCCATCCAGGTCATTGATGGATCTGGTTAAATAACGGTGTTACAGCTAGAGCTGTAATGAATTTGCAATGAAGCAAATCTGCATATTTAGAAAGCAGGTAAAATGATTTCCATCCTCTTTCGTCACAATAGCCAGAAATTACATAACAGTGGATAGGGAGGTCCTGACCCTCTCAATATATCATTGTAATCATAACTTTGTCATTTAAAGTAATATAATAAAATGCATTGAAAAAACAATTATAAACGCAAAACAACTTATTTTGAAGTTTCGAAAGATGGCACCCCCACTTCATTTGCCTTACAGTGGTGTAGTAACCACCCTACTACCCATTATTCCTTGGTACGAGTGTCTGTGGACAAAGCTTGGAAAGGTTCATTTAAAACAAAGGATGTCAGACATTTTTCTTTACTCCTAGCACTCAATAGAATAAAACACATGTACAGTTGTAACCAAAATGCAGTTTGTTGGCTCCATTAGCTCACGGTTGTATCTTGTGCCTTCGTATTGGTACAGGGCAGCCACATCTCCTAATGCATGTACATGTATGAAGATCCACAATTAAAAATCTTTGACAGCCCGAGTGCCACAGGACAAGAAGCAGGACGCACAGACCTCCCTCAACGTAGACATGAACGATAAACAAAATGGCACTCACATACAACAAGCAGCGTGAATACGAGAAACATCTAACCTGAACACGAATAACACAAATAATGACCGACAAAGAATTACACACATACAGGGATTTAAATACAAACAAAAATGAAACAAAGAATAAGGTGCAGGTATACTAACAAGGGGGCATGGTCACAAATAAGTCACAAGTCACAATGAGCAGTCAGTAGTGAACTCCCACTGCACGTGGCAGGCCGTACCATGTGATCAGTGAGAAGGGGAGCATTCTGTGACAAAATCATCACAACTTACTGAATTTTTGTATATATAAGACACTGATGTGGAACACAGCAATGACTATTATTATTGTTATTAATATAATTATTTCAAACATCATTATTTAAAACAAGTTACATATCTATGAATTATCCAGTATACACAGTACTAATAAGGGTTTCCTCAAGATACATTTAATACAGCACATTTAAAATGGATCTTTAGGGTCTCCTTAAGGAAATGCTTGAGAATTTTTTCTGTTTATTGTCCTCGCTAACAGTAAAAAGAAATATTCGCCCATGCTTGATCCTCCTCTTACTTAAACCACTGCTTCTTCAGGATGACATAGTATGGCTGAAGTGGGCGGTGGCATACAGCTGAAAGACGTCATTTGGAATAAAAGACGAAAAAGAAAATCAATGAAGCGTACAAAGATGATGTATAATTGTTTCTATTTTAAGGTGGTAGTAGCCTGAGTTGTTTATTTGTTTTGAGACTGGTATGTTTTTAAACTAATGCATGCAGGTCTACAGTGAATAAATCAAGGAATTTGCACAACTGGTTTCAGACTAATTAGACAAATGACTTTGAGGCAACAAAAAAAGTTTGTCCGTGTGCTCATTCATTGCCAGCACTGATCATTATTTAGCTAACGGAAATATTTTTTTAAAAAACTATTACCGAATCAGAAGCACTGAGTTCTAAAACAATAAATTATGGCTTTTAGTTTCAGTCTCATTAATGCTGCCCAGTGTATCTGTTTCCCACTGCTGCGTACAAGTGGTGTTTAATTAAAGAAAAGTTCATTCTTCTCAGTAAATCCTGCTTTACATTCTGAGCAAAACTCTTACAGAGGTCTTTAACTGCTTGACCTCAAAGAGATTTCAAGCCCTTAAATATTCTGGACTCCTCTTGTGTGAAATGCTGTCTGAAATTAAATAACAGACCGAGATGTAAATGACACAAATATATTCAAATGTTGCTTAGTGCATTGGTCTGTGTTTACTAAATGCATTGCTCTAGAGAGTGCTCAGGCTGATGCTGGTACAAGGAAGTGGTACTCGTTAAAACATACTTAGCCTCATCTAAGAGTTGAGATGTTCCGGAACCATGACAAGAGGCCGGTATCCCAAACAGCCATCGCACAAAGGTCATCGTAGAACAAGTGGCACTTTAAACACTCTCTCCAATCTGTAATCTTTAATCTAACATTCTGAATGTTTTGTGAAGCTCATCTGTGTAAACATGCAGCATTTGGACATCCTTCACATTCAGATGACGACAAATAAAATGGATTTCAATTAAAGTCCAATTAAAATTTTCCTAGCTCAATTATATATTATATAATTAAAATTATATTATCATTATTTATTATATTTATTGTGTATAAAATTATATTTTCCCCAAAGTGTGAACAGGTCAGTTCACAGAATTCTTTCTTTGATTATGAGGTTTCTCATAAAGCAAACTGCATGCCTTCAAGGGTAGCATCTCATTAGGGTAATTTAATGTTCAGGCTTTTATTTTTTTTGGTTCACACGGATACCTTGGCGGTTCTGTGGTTTGCGATTGCATTGCTTGTCATTTGAGTTTTACTGAATTTAATGGGCGCTCATGGGACAAGACCCGCACATGTGATTCTCACAAGGAACACACAAGGTCGCATGAACACAGTGGATCATATTACCGATACATGTCTAGGGACTCATCCCACATGAGTTGGCTTAGCCCAACTAGATACTCATCCTGCATGAGACATCATAACCAAATTTGAGATTCGGCGTAGCACAACTAGCGTCTCAGCCCACGTGAGACAGCACAGCCTTACTAGAGAATCAGGCTGCATGAGATGGCATAGCCTAAGTAGAGACTCACACAGAATAGACTGTACAGTGCACACTGATTACTAGATATTGTGAAAGTAGTGAGTAGTACTGTGAGGCAGAGCTGTATGGACAGCAGGGGGTGTGGCCTTAACTGCTATGGAATTACACACCTCTTCAGGTCTTATGATCTATTCAATATCCTTCCCCATAACATACCAAAAGAGATATGATGAAAAACTCATATTTTAGTGGAAAATGTAAATCTGGTTTTGGGATACATTATATATTCAAATATTCTGCACTGTTGTGAGACAGAATATTAGAGGTTTCTGTTGTTCCTACACAACGGCAGTATTATCATTTGGGCTCTCATTTCTAAATGCTAGTATGCAGTATCTAGCTTTAACATCAAGCCTGATGCTGCAGGCATGACCTTTCTCCATTTAATTCTGAGCAGACAAGTGTTCACAGGTACCATTTTGGGGATATGTATTTCTTGCTACTAATTTATTCATTCGCTAATGGATTTCCTCCCTCTGCACTATATGTACGTTAAGCACTTGCAGGGATATATATATATATATATATATATATATATATATATATATATATATATATATATATATATATATATATATATATATATATAAACTAACATGTTGACACATAAATACAGCCACTTCCTCATAGCTGATGGCTGTTTTCCCTCTTTGAAGATATGTCCTGTTCCGCATTTATGGCAGTTATGGCATGCAATTTGGTGTCCATCTTCAACAAAGTTTTTCTTGTTAGTTGTAACTATCAGAAGTGAAACTTTTTTTTTTCACAAAGCCACTCAAAATAATGAGCAGTCTAAATTTAGGTCACCTTTCTGCATAAAAATGTATCCGTGTGAGTTAATGTACCAGAAACACAGTAAATACTGTTTATTAAAAATAGCATTGGTGTTTTGTCATTGAAAAACTTCTAACTTTAGGAATTCCCCAATGATATGAAATTGTTGAACTCACTAAACATTACAGGCTGAAACTTGACGCAGGTGAAAATGTATATAGCCTGTGAAGTGCACTTAGAGGAAATAACATTAGGTGGCCAATGTGAACCAGCAGAAACCTAACCTCTCAGTTCAAGTTCTGATGTAAAATATTCTATATTATTTTTGTCATTATTCATTATAACTACAGGCTGTGCTAGATTCATTATATCTTTTCAGCA